>NC_088913.1:52546944-52848796 GCF_963576675.1 Euphorbia lathyris
TGTTTTGTTATTGAAAGATGTATTGTATATACCAGGAGCATATAAAAATGTAATATCTGTATCTAGTTTGACAAAAAGGAATTATGAATTCCGATTTTGTAATAAAGCTTGTACAGTATATTTTGATAATGTGATTATCGGTTCTGGTGTTTTACATCGTGGTTTATTTTATGTTGATAAAAATATACCAAATAACAAAAATGAAAATAAGCAAGTTTTGCTTGGCAACCTAAAAGAGATGAATAATAATTCCACTGATAAACAATCAGAATTTAATTCAAAATATTTATGGCATCTCCGTCTAGGACATATTTCTAGTAATAGACTCACTAAGTTGGATAAGATGGGAATTTTAACAAATTTAAATTCTCAATCCGATTATTCAACATGTGAATCATGTTTACAAGGAAAAATGACTAGAAAACCATTTGTGGGACAAATGAAGAGAGCCAATGAAATATTAGAATTAATACATTCTGATGTTTGCGGGCCATTTAGTGAAATAGCTCGTGGAGGTTATCACTACTTTGTAACCTTTATTGATGATAAATCAAGATATGGTTATTTGTATTTAATGAAATACAAATATGAAGTTTTTGAAAAGTTCAAAGAATTCAAAGCTGAAGTAGAAAATCAAATTGGGAAAAATATTAAATCACTAAGGTCAGACCGAGGTGGTGAATATATGAGTACTGAATTTGATGATTTCCTCAAAGAAAATGGAATTATCTCTGAACTCACTCCTCCTTACACACCACAACTCAATGGAGTGTCTGAAAGGAGGAATCGAACTTTGTTGGACATGGTTCGATCGATGATTAGTTACACTGATTTGCCTTTCTCATTCTGGGGATATGCAATTGAGACAACACTTTACATTCTCAACCGTGTTCCTTCTAAATCTGTTTCTACCACACCATATGAAATATGGGCTGGAAGGGTACCAATTTTGAATCATGTTAAAATTTGGGGTTGCCCTGCTTATATAAAAAACAGAAAACAGAAAAATTAGAGGAACGGTCTACTAAAGGCCGATTTGTTGGATATCCTAAATCGAAAGGATCTATGGGTTATTATTTCTATCTCCCTGATGAACAAATTGTTATTATCAGTAGGGATGCCATTTTTCTTGAGAAAGAGTTTCTGCAAGAAGGTGGTAAAGGTAGAAAGATTTTATTGGATGAAGAATCATCTAATAAAGAAATCCAACATGCTGAACCAATACAAATTGATCAGCCAGATGATCCTACCAAAACAACAGATATCATCACTCCAACTCTTAGGAGATATGAAAGGGTTTCACATCCTCCTGATAGGTATGGTTTAATTACTGACCACGAACAAGAGTTATTTGTTTTTGGTAGTACTGACCATCCTGATGATCCAGTTACTTATGAAGAAGCAGTATGTGATACTGACTCTTCTAAGTGGTTAGAAGCTATGCAAAGTGAGATTGATTCCATGTATAAGAATGAAGTTTGGGAACTTGTTACCCCACCTGAAGGAATAGTTCCTATAGGTTGTAAGTGGGTATTCAAACGCAAACTGAATTTTGAAGGAATTGTGGATACTTATAAAGCAAGGCTTGTGGCAAAAGGTTATCGCCAACGGGAGGGAATTGATTTTGAAGAAACATTCTTTCCTGTAGCTATGTTTAAAAGTATTCGAATAATCTTATCTATTGCAACACACTTTGATTTTGAGATTTGGCAAATGGATGTTAAAACTGCATTTCTCAATGGATTTCTTGAAGAAGAAATCTACATGGAACAACCGAAGGGTTTTATATCCAAGGAAAGTTCTTAAGTGTGTAAGCTTAAGAGATCCATTTATGGACTTAAGCAAGCTTCAAGGAGTTGGAATAAAAGATTTGATGAAGCCATACAGAGTTATGAGTTTGTAAAAAATCTTGATGAGCCATGTGTTTACAAGAAGGTTAGTGGGAGAGCTATCACTTTCCTTGTCTTGTATGTTGATGATATTCTGTTAATTGGGAATGACATTGGTATGCTAACTAATGTTAAGGTCAGGTTATCCTCTACCTTCTCTATGAAAGATTTGGGAGAAGCCGCCTATATTCTTGGAATTAAGCTTTATAGGAATAGAGCTAAAAGAATATTAGGGCTATCTCAAAAACTCTATTTGGAGAAAATTCTAAAGAGATTTAGAATGGAAGACTCCAAAAGAGGATTGATACCTGTTAGACATGGTTTGCAACTCTCCACGGAGAAATCACCTAAGACTCCAACGGAGAGAGCAGAAATGGCCAAAATTCCTTATGCTTCTGCTATAGGAAGTCTAATGTATGCTATGTTGTGTACAAGGCCAGACATTGCATTTGCTGTTAGTCTAACAAGCAGATATCAATCAAATCCAGGTATTGTCCACTGGATTGCTGTTAAGGCTATCTTTAAGTACTTGAGAAAAACTAAAGATATGATCTTAACATATGGAGGAGGTGATCTGTTAATTGAAGGCTTTACAGATTCTAACTTTCAATCAGATAATGAGAAGCTTATATCCACTTCAGGATATGTGTTTACATGTAATGGAGCTGCAGTTGTTTGGAAGAGTTCTAAACAAGATACTCTAGCTGATTCCACTACTGAGGCTGAATATATTGCTGCCTCAAGTGCCGCTAAAGAAGCAGTGTGGTTGAAGAACTTTATCACCGAACTTGGTGTGGTTCCTTCTATTGTTAATCCAATCCCTTTGTATTGTGATAACAATGGAGCGATTGCACAATCCAAGGAACCGAGGTCTCACAAGAACTTCAAACACGTGCTTAGGCGGTATCACTTAATCAGAGAGATTGTTGGACGAGGAGATATCTCGGTGCAGAAAATAGCATCAGCTGATAATCCAGCTGATCCATTTACTAAGCCAATGACTCAGTCACAGTTAGACCGTCATCTTGAGAAGATAGGTCTTAAATATTGTACTGAATGGCTCTAGTGCTGGTGGGAGATTGTAAGTGTTGTATGCCCTAGGCCATTCCTTTTGTATATTATACAGTGTGAATTTTGTATCCAAATGGCAGTTAATAAAATATGTATTCATGTGTAATTATTTGTATTGTTTAATTACTTAATGAATATACATATTAGTCCAAAGATTATTTACAAAGAGATAATATTATTAAGAGTTAATAATAATGAGATATATTTCTTTGGTAAAATAATAATCTTAAATGTTCATAGTCGGTGGATAATGAATTGGACACTCATCTATCCTTAGACTATCACCTCTGTTTATTTTCTCGATTAGTATGAGATATTAATCAGAAACAGAAAATCTCATTCTGTTTGATATGTTGATATCAGAATAAATATGTGGACATTCGAAGAGGCGAATGGTCGAACTGTGACGTTAGATAATAATTGCACAAAGGTTTACTCCTAGTCAACATAATTATTATCTAGGTCATAATAGTGTATATAGTCCTTTGACTTGAGGAAACTTAGTTGTTCTTGCGCAGGTGATTATAGTTTGTTCCTGCTTTGTACTGGGATCTTAATTCTGGTAATCCGGCAGTGAATCGCTATAGTTAGTTGTGTAGTGTAACAAGAGTTTGCTAAGAGAGGATCATTACTTTAAGTAAATAGAGATAAATCCTAAGATAGTTATTGATTAGTTTTTTGATGGAATGAGTTCCTGGCCAGGACAATAAGACTCATCTGATGAGATAAGTATCAAGGAATGGTTCCTTGATGAGAGTCTTATTTTATCAAAGACTTAATCAATATTTCTTAGTATCTTGACAATTAGAGCTTGACACTTTGTGGCTCTAGTCAAGATCGAGATTTTTAATGAAAGGACTTTAGTGCATAGAAATTATGATCGATGGTTCAAATTAGTTTAATTATAAGTTTACTTCAAGTAACTTCATTCTTTAATTGGGACGTCATGGCGCAGTGTGTTAGCTGGAGATCATGACCTTTAGAGGACTATAAGTATATATAAGTTACGCTCATATAGGATACACTTGTAGTACAAGGAATTGGATTCCTAACATAATTAATAAGTGTTATTATTATGCCTCTAATGCCAGTTAAAGATGAACCTAGAAAGTCACACACATACAAGTTGTTGTATCAAGCTTTAGTTAAATTGATTAATTAAAAGTGTTTTAATTAATTAATTGACACAATTGAATATGTCAATGGGATTGACAAAACATTCTAACACTGTTTGATATTCAATTGAGGAAATTATAAATTATTATTCTTGCTCAATTTAAGTTGATGTCCGAATACAATAGTCAAGTGTTGACTGTTGGAATTTAGAGGTGTTTTAAATTAGCCCCTCTAAGATATTATTAAAGGATATAATAGTAATTAATTAAGTTATTAATTAATTATTATATATATTATAAATTAATAATAATAATATAATAATTATTATATTAATTTATTATTATTATATTAATTTATTTTATATATATATATATATATATATATATAACATGCACTGGGATACGTAGTGTCCTAGTACATGGTTTGTTTCGATCCACAATGGATTGAAACAAGTTCTGCATATATATATGAAAAGATATATATATGCAAAACTAACAAAATAATAATAAAAGAGATACGATTTTTGCGGTTCAGAAAAATCGGATCCGGAACCAGTTTTCGATTTTGAGCAAGATTAATCAGTTTCTTCGAGGCTTGCTCTAATCGACTTAGTGGACTGACTAGAGGCTTCACCACTAGAGAAGTTTTAATACCGGATTGGAATCTACAAGAGGTATTTATTCCGATCTCGTAGTATAAATATCAATTTGATTATTAAAGAACTTAATGATCTTGGTTAAGGATTTGATGTCAGACATCGGATGTTTGACTGTTTATCAGAGTGATTGGATCACACTGATTGTTTTTTTGGAGAAATTTTTTGAAATTCGTTCCTACATACCAACACGTTTCCGCTTCAAATCCTTCAGTACTACAAAATATCCACCATAACACATTGCTCGTGAGAAAAGCATGTCTTTAATGTTGGTAGCTAACAGACGGATGTCCAAAGAGTTCTGAAAAGAGATTGGAATAGAGGAAAAAAAGGCCATTGGTTCAGCGATACAAACAATATCTGGAGTGAACTTTTTACAGTAATTATGTAGTACACTTTGGGTCTTCGAGTTTACGAGACCTCAATAATTCCAAAAAAGGACATTCATTGATAACGAAGCGGCGGTCTGCTTGCTCTTTTAGCTCGAGTATCAATCCTCTTCTCTGCTAAATTATGTTTCCTTCTTTGATACATTGTTTGCCAACCCGCCACATTATTCCCTTGTTGAGTTTCACAAGGAAACAGATTTGCCAAAGAGCGGGTGGGATTCCATACTTTAGCATTCAAATGTTCCTTGAAGCAGATGCCTTTAGAAGTATTTTCAGCTTCTACAATTGGTTCCATGGCCAGCTGATCCATGATCTCCTTAGACTCGTCAAAGTCACATTGATCAGCCCAAGAGGTTCTATTTTCTGGAGGAGTAACCGCAATCATTGGAGCCTTCCCATTATTCCTTAAGTTAGTAAGGGGGATGATTGGAGAAGCAGTCTGAATTTCTACTGCTGATGTATGTAAAACCATCTGAAGTTCCCTGTTATTGTGAATTGCCACATTCTACCATTGTCGTTTAGTCTATTCAGAGGAAGGAACAACTTTTCGCTGCAAAGTTTAGCGAACCTTAGAGCAGCCCCTTTCTGGATGATGTTGATCATTGGTTGTCTTATGCTCTTTCATTTTTTCTGATTGTTTTTCATTCCGTCTGTAGTGAGCCGTTGAGTGCTCTACAGGTTTGCAAATTGAGTGCAGATCATGAAGGCTCTCATATTCAAGGTTAACGCAAATTGTGAAATTGTCCATATCAACCCAGATTTCTATTTGTAACTTCTGAGATATATCTATATCAACTAAGATTCTAGAAAAGTGCCCCAACTCCCCCTCAGTTGTGCTTTTATCTAGCCCAAACCTCTACTGATGTAGATTTATGAACTCCAGGGTCAAATCTAGGTGTCCATGCTGTGAAACGCATTATTCCGAGCTCTAAGACTAGTGCCTCATGACCCTAAACCATTTGTAATTCTTCCTCAGAGGGCCGTGATAAAATCCTCATCAACGATATAAAGTTTCCAGGCCATATTGCGATTCCATATTTTGTTGAGTTTGAGTTTCAAATCTGTATGTTTCCAAGGAGTTTCACCCCGAGCCAATGTAATCCGCCCAATAATTGAAATATTTGTATTCATTCAGTCGTTCATCATAAAGGTTTGTGGTATCTTGACGATGAAGCAGCCGCCAACATCAGAGATGACTAATCAATTAGGGTGTTTAGATTGCACATGATAAGTCCTCTTATTGTTCCCTTTCAATGCTTCGATGAATGTTTCAGAGGCCTTAGTACCGATTGGATCCGCAACAATTTTATTAGGGTTCAGTTCACAAAGCGTTAGGGTTTGATGGCTGCGGTGCAGAGTGCATGTTCTTGGGATGGGGATTAATAGCATTTATTCAGGGAAAAGATCACTTACGTTCATCATGAAGTCTATAGCAGGAATTAAAATGCAACTCAAGGCTGCCAGATCGAAGGAAGAAGGAACCCTAGGGAGAAGAGGTTCATCACTTCCTTTTCTCCCCAAACAAAATATATCAAAATATTATAAATTGATATTAAAAATATTATTATAGTATAATTGTTATTAATATTGTAAATATTTTATTAGATTAGAAGGATAAATGAATAAAAATATTATTTTTCTTATCATTTTTAAAAAAAGTTGATTCAATTCTAGTTAAACCTTACTTAAAAAAAAAATGAAAGAATGCTTTATTAAGGTTCGAACTGGAGAATAGAAAGAATAAAGGGTGGTGTAACAGACCTCCACTCACCACAATCAGATACAGAAGCAGACACTCTAGCTAAACTATGAGCTACCTGGTTCGCTGATCTTTTAATGAATGTTAACAATAGAAGAGATATATCCCGTGCAAGGGATTTATAGTCTTTAATGATCAACCCAAAAGGGGACTCTATCAAGTTAAGGGCTTCTGCTAGTAGGGGATCCGGTGCACCTGTAATAATTCCGTTTTTAGCACATATGAAGACATTGGTCGAATCCCGAACCACGAAACCAAAATCGAGTCTATTATTACTAAATAAGGTTGCATCGAAGTTTAATTTGAGGGTTCCTTGGGACGGGAGAGACCACCTCACCACTGCTTTAGCGTTCGTGGGGAAGGAAACGCATCTTGCCTGTGCCGACCTCCATTTTGACAGCAAGGCAGTTGCATACTGTATAAAATACTAGGATCCTCGCTCGCATTCCTCCAAACGATATTATTTCTATTATTCCATAACGACCAGCTGACCATTGCCGACTTTACTAACACCTATTCATCACCACGATGATCTAGAAGTTGCCAGAATGGGGAGAAGTTTCTGACCACGGGACTTAGGTCTCCACATCTTGCGAAATTCCACGTACGACGAGCATTCACACACAGCAGTAGAGAATGAAATAAATCCTCCTCATCGGATTGACATATTGGGCAGGAACTATCAATTTGAAGACGAAGTTGACGGAGTCGAACACAAGTTGGGATCCAATTGTTCAAGGCTTGCCATAGAAAGGTTCTCACCTTTGGGGGCATAGCTAGACGCCACAACCTTGACCAAACATCAACCGGAATTGTCCCAGTTCCCAAATTTAATTCTCCAACCAAATTTAATTCTCCGAAATTCAAATCAATATTTGCAATTAATAATTATAATTTTATTATATTTATTAATAAAGTGACATAAAAAGAACACGAGAGAATATAACAATAATTTTCAATATCCGTGTCATTTCGTGTCGTTTTCGGGTTCACATATCAACACTAACCCAACCCAAAAATTAGCGTGTCAGTTTCGTGTCAACCCAAAAATGACCCATTACCTATTAAGCTCAACACTAACACTAAAAATCCGTGTCGTGTAATCGGATCGTGTGTCATTTTGCCACCTCTAAATTGTTTCACCCATATTTTAATTTGCACCAATTTCATAATTGATCTACTTAATTTAGCCTAAATTGATAAAATTAATGGAGTTGGGGGGCAATTTTTAATTTGGCATGGATTTGGTATTATTTTGCTAATTGTAACTTTCTTTTATCAAAATGTGTGAGAAATTAGAAGTATTGGATCGATTTGGTAATTTACCAATTATTCTGGCTGAATTGGATAATTAACCAATTATATCAATGATGGAGCTGCACAAAAATCGTGGAAGTTGGAAAATGAGGTAGTGGAGCTGAAACATGGGTTAGTGGGGGAAAGCCGTTACGAAACTTCCTTACTGAGCAGTTACAGAACTTCCTTGTTGAAACGTGGAACTTTCTTGCTGGGCAGTTTCCAACATATTTTTTACAGCAACAAAAACAGTTAGTGGATGAGAGCAGTTACAGAACTTATTAGAACTTCTTTGCTGAAACGTTGAACTTACTTGATGAACAGTCAGGGGCGTCTCCAGCGTTTTGGAAGCCCTAGGCAGTTTTTGTATTTTTTCTAAGTTTAAATTTAATATTATTTTAAAAATAATAAATAGCAAATAGAAAAATCAGTATATTATTAACTACCATTCAAATCATATATTAATCTTAACGATTAAAATCAAATAATAATAAACTAAAGCTAAGAAATTATTCTTCTTTCTTGTATATATATATATATATAACCAAGTTTCTGCTCGCTAGTAACGAGAGAAGCAAATAGACAATAAAGTACTAATTCTTAAAAATAATCTTGACTGGTTGAACTTGGACCTAACCGCAAGATTATGTGGAGAGAAAGAGAAGAATTTACCTTGGTGGTTAGAGATTGGTTGGGTCGTATCTTTATTATGAATTACAAGGCTTAAACCACTATTTGGCCTTTGATTATCCAAAATTTTATCATTTGGTTCTCGATTTATCCAAAATTTTATCATTTGGCCCATGATATATCCCAATTGGTAAAATTTCACATAATTTGGATGAAAACTTAATAGAATTTTTATTCTATTGACACATGACGATATTTTGACAATTAGACTTGATAGATTTTAGTTTAGGGATATGTTTTTCTTGTTTTAAACAAATTAATTATTTCCGTATAAGAAAAACTACGTAACAAATAAATTATAAAACGTGTGATGTGTTAAGTCTATATGTTAAAATATCACCACATATCAAAGAAATAACGATAAATTGGGTGCAATTTTACCAATTGGAATAAATTAAAGGCCAAATAAGATTAAGTAATAGATCAGTGGCCGAATAATAAAATTTTAAATAAATCAGAGTAAATGACACTTTAAATCAAATGAAATACTTTATAAAATTTACGAATTTATAAATTACTTCAAATTTGATAAGAAAACAATAGATTGTAATTTATCACCAGGTATAAAGTCCATTTGGACCCCTAAACTATATAGTCAAAACCAATTAGCACCCATTCTCCTTAAATCATCAAATGGGTCCCTAACCTTTAACAAAACCAGCAATTAAACCTAACCCTTCTCTAAAAAACATAGTAAACCAGATCCTGAAATTGATTCAGTCATGAAGGTCCCCAAATCCTTTCTGGATCTCCGAAGATGGATTGCAACAATCCAAAGCTACACAACGGAGGATTTGCCTTCGTATCACAAGCGAAAACAGCATCGGATTACGCTGAAACTTGGTTTCTCCAAGCCAATAAACTAAAACAGAGCATGTTTGGTGCTTTGTTCCCAAAACCATAACAAGCCATGTAAATGTAAATGAAATGGAAAGAAACAAACAAAAGAATAGGCAAGTTTAGTTTGAGAACATAAGTGAAAGGAATAATATATGTACATATATTATCGAAAATGTGAAAAAGAAGAAATTATTTGATAATAGTACTGGATAATTCAAGGGGAAGGAAGAAAGGACAAGAATAATGGGAATAAAAATTATAGATACAAGTTGATCTGTAGAAGTAGAGAAATGTATTGGAGAATCTACTAATTCAAGAATGAGAAATGAATGAATATATAAATGAGTAGGAGTTGGTGATACATTTTAATCTATTTGTAAAATTATGGTGAAATGTTGGTTAAAGAAATAGATGTGTTTTTCCATGGATGAAATTTCCAGAGGATTGGATAGCTCTACCACTTCCATGGATGAACTCATGCTGATTCTTTGGTTTACTATATTCTTCAGAGAAGGGGTTGGGTTTAATTGCTGGTTTTGGTAAAGGTCAGTAGACCTGGATATGGGCCGGGCTCAGGCCAGACCTGTCGGGCTTTTAATAAAGCATGACGAGTCCAAACCCAGCCCAATCCGTAAGAAATTTAGTCGGGTTCGGACTGGACTCGGGCCTATGATATAAATCCCAAGCCCACCCGTCCAAGTCCATCTGTATATTAAAAAAAAATACAATTAAATTTAAAATGTTTATAAAAATATATTTATGTTTATACTTATATATTATAATTTATAATTTATATAAATCACGTATCACAGAAACTTTTTTTTTTGTTTAACCATGTATCACATAAACTTTATTTTATATTTATGTTTATAAAAATATATTATAATTTAAATTTATATATATATATATAGAGAGAGAGAGTATATCGGACCGGGCCGATGTAAAATGCGTAAAGCCCAAGCCCATCCAGTTTTTGGCGGGCTTATATGGGCTTGGGACGGACTGGGTCTAACAGTATTTTCATGTGTCCAAGCCCGGCTAAATGGATCGGGCGGGCTCGTCGGCCCATGCCTAAAAGTCAGGGACTCATTTGATGATTTAAGGAGAATAGTGGGCTAATTGGGTTTGACTGTATAGTTTAGGGGCTCACTGAGCAAGCGGTGTAATTAGCTTTGACTATAAAAAATATACAAAATGAGACTGTTGCTTTAATCTTTGTAATTAGAAATATATGAGGCCTCAGCCGGCCTAGGGAACTCCCCCTAGAGCCGGCCCGGTGAACAGTTACCTATTTATTTTTACAACATAAAATAAATACAAGTTTTGACAATAGGAAAAGGCAGTGGCGAATACAAGATTATTTGGTTGGGGGTCGATTTTACACGTGCGTTCGGAAATTTTTTTTTTTTGCTAAATCGAACTTGCTTAATTTTATATATATATATGTGTGTGTGTGTTATAATTTGAATGGTCAATAACCAATTTTAACTATTAATGTACAATTTCTCAAAATTAAGCTAGATTTCGTTTAATAGTACTAACATGTAAAAAAATTAGATTTAGGGAGGGCTAAACATGTAAAAGAATTGAAAAAAAATTGATTTTAGATGGTCTATCAGGCAACAAAATTAATAATTTGGATTTAAGGAGGTCATAAGAGGCAAAAAAAAATAATAGAAATTTGGATTTATTAAGGCCTAACATACCAAAAAAAATTAGAAATTTGTATTTAGAAAGGGCTAACAGACCAAAGGAAATTAGAATTTTGGATTTATAGAGGCCTAACAGGCAAAAAAAAAAATAGAAATTTGGATTTAGAGAGTACCTAATAGGTTCAAAATATTGAAATTTTGAATTTTGGACAAACCTAATACGTAATGAGATAAATTTAATAAAAATAAGAAATTAATTTTTTTAATTGAAAAGATATAATAAAAATAAGTTAAAAGTGTTATGAAAATAAATAAATAAATTAATAATGGTAGCATAGTTTTATAATTATTAAAAAATAAAATTTAAATAAATAAACACTTTCTAAAATAAATTGAGATTGGGAGAAATTGAACCTAATACCTTTTAAAAAAAAGCAAATGTTTTTAACTATCTCTTCCACCTTTAAACAATGAAATATCACTACAATATAGAGTCTATATAGACTAATATTAGGAGAGGCCAAAACTACTTGTACCAATGACTTATAAATTTTAGAAAAATTCTCAGAAGAGTTACCTACTTTTTTTTATAATTTTATGTTTTTAATGTATAAAATGGTTTAATTTGATAGGTGACACACACAAAAAAGAGAATTTTTTTGAAAAAAAATAAAGGTTATTAATAAAAGAGATAAATATTATTTCAGTCCATGTTTTAGAAATTTAATACAAATTAATAGTATGATTTGACTAAATATGCCTATTATTTAAAAATAGAGGGGTTTCATCAAAAATAAAAAATAAAAAAATAGAGGGGTTTTGATTAAATGTGCCTATTATTTGAAAAGGGACGGAGGGTAGTCATTATATAGTGTTGATTGTTGTTGAAAAAGGAAAAAGTAGAAAATATTCCTCAACTACCCCAATGGAGAAATGTCTCCGATTTCACATAGAAAGATGGTATCTGCTTTTTGTTTCCTTCATCTCTCTAACTGAGATTTCAAAAAAGCTGCAAACCTTTCCATCTTCCAGGTTCTCTCTCTCTCTCTATCTACTACTTTAATTTAATTTTGTCTTCTTTTTGGTCCAATTTCGCAGATTCAAAATTTGTAGGAAGCAAAATTGATTGGGTTTGTTTAGAGTGTAGAGAAACAAAATTCATTTAAGCGTGGTGGTGCGCCGCCCACCTCTATCACCGGAGACGTGCGAGCCACCTTCATTTTTATGTTTATGTTTATGGTAAACCTGCTCAACAAGAATAGCGTTATTAACAGTGTTGGATTGGATCTACTCTTTATTTCTTCAATTTTGTCATTCCAGCCCATCAACTTTTAAAATGGGACATAAAAGTTTCTCATCATTGATATTTACTAACATAAACGTTTTTTAACTTTTGACAATTCTAGTAGCAACTAACCCTCTGTTATAGAGTTTTTTTCTTTCTTTTTTTTTTTTTTTTTTGAATCAAGAGTTATTTTCTATTATCAACTCAAAAAAAAGAGTTATTTTCTATTATAGAAAGATATTTTAAATAATTTAATTTTCAAGTTTTTGGTTTTGAGACTGTTTAATTCTTGTTTGGTTAGAAAGTCAAAAATGTCTGTTTAACTGTGATTTTAGAAAATAATAAAACGGCGATTTTATACTTTAATTCCTGAATTTTCTATTTTGAGGTTCCTATAATTTTAAAATTCAAAGTACATAAAGAAAGTGCCAAAATTGAAAGTGACGTGTGTAATTTATTCTAGAATATTATGGTATTAAATAAAAGAAAAGGATATTATAGTAGTATTTTTCTTTGATAGAAGGACTTAACAATCGAGAAAAGCAAAAATTAGAGATAGGGGTTCAGGTCCTTCAGGCCGTTAGAACCATCATGACCACGAGTGGTTTTGGTAGACCTGGCAATTATCGTGTTCGAGTCGTGTTCGTGTCGTGTCATTTCGGGTTCGTGTCAAAAAGAGTAAACCCAAACCCAACCCAAAAACTTTCGTGTCAAAGTCGTGTTAACCTATTCGGGTTAGTGTCGATTTCGTGTCGTGTTTTCGGGTTACATGTAATTTTGTTATGCGTATATATTAATAATAACTCTTAAAAATATAAGAAGATTTGGTACTGTTTTTAAACATTTTATATCATTTTTAGATTAGTATGCTAACAATAATTATCGAAAAGTTCGATAATATCATGTTAGAGGGTTATGTAATGTGTTTATAACAATTTAGAAAATTCAAATTAATATTTGCAATTAATAATTATAATTTTATTATCTTTATTAATAAAGTGACATAAAAAAACATGAGAGAATATAACAATAATTTTCAATATCCGTGTCATTTCGTGTCGTTTTCGGGTTCACATATCAACACTAACCCAACCCAAAAATTAGCGTGTCAGTTTCATGTCAACCCAAAAATGACCCATTACCTATTAAGCTCAACACTAACACTAAAAATCCGTGTCGTGTTCGTGTCGTGTAATCGGGTCGTGTGTCATTTTGCCACCTCTAGGTTTTGGTCTCTCTGTTTCCACAAAATTTAAGGTTTCAATGATTTTGGTCTTTCTGTTTCAAAAAATTTTAGTTCGGATGTTATATTAGTACTCTAAAATTAGTTCATGTCCCGTTAAGTTCTCTCTAAATTCAAAAATTTCAATTCTTTTTGGGCCTATTAGGCCATCTCCTCTCTAAGTCTAAATTTCTAATTTTTGTTGGCATAATTAAATCTAAATTTCTAATTTTTTTCACCTATAAGGTCATTTCTAAATCCGATTTTTTTCTATTAGACACCGATTTAAAAAAAAAAAAATTACACATCACATGTAAAATCGGCTCCCCAATCGAACAATTTTATATATATTATTAAAATAAATAGAAGCAAGTGTATTTATCTTTTACATATATACAGAACGAAGTCTATTTATCTTATTATTAAGAAAAGGAAAATAATGAAATTAAAGTGTTGAGCCAATTATAGTTGTAAGTTTTTATTAAATTATAAGAATATTAGAGGAGTATGAATTAGAAATTGTAATTCATAAATGTATATATAAAAGTATGAAAATAAAATCAATTTACGTGAAGTATAAGTGAAAGATGTGTTAGTTGGAAAGTAGTCCGGAATTATCACTTTATGTCCGGAATTATCACTTTATGTAAATAATTGATGACCCACACCACATTCATGCTTTACAGCTTGTATACCTATGTATCCTATATTAAGAAAGTGAGAGCATATAATTAAGGAGAAACCTTGAATCGAAACAAAATGAGTCTTAAATTACTTTTCAACCCCTAACTCAATATTCATATTAAAATGCAGATATCATATTATTAAGTTTAATTAACTATTGTTGATGATTTCAAAAAAAAAAAAACTATTGTTGATTAAACAAATTAAATGTTTTGCAGAGATAGATATAGATGTTGAGGGAAGTTGTGGTAGTTTTGTTGGTTGGATTAGTAGCATGGGCATATCAGGCCTGTTACCCTCCCCCTCCCAAAATATGCGGAACTCTGGGCGGCCCTGCTATCACTGCTCCCAGAATTAAGCTTAGGGATGGAAGGCATTTGGCCTACTCGGAAACTGGTGTATCTAAACAAACTGCCAAATATAAAATTATATATATTCATGGCTTTTCCTCTTCCAGACATGCTATTTCTACCTTGACTAACAACTCTCAGGTACTTACTTTTAACTTCTTGATTATATTTGCTCACTTCACTTCACTTTAATTCTATTAAGTTCCTCTTTTACAAATTGCAGGGACTGATTGAGGAGTTGGGTTTGTATCTTGTGTCTTTTGATCGGCCTGGTTACGGAGAAAGTGATCCGGATTCCAAACGAACTCCTAAGAGCCTTGCTCTTGATGTAGAGGAGCTTGCTGATCATTTAGGATTAGGATCCAAATTTTATGTGATGGGTTTTTCTATGGGAGGCCAAGCAGTTTGGGGCGTCCTTAACTACATTCCTCATAGGCTAGCAGGAGCTGCGTTGATTGCACCTGTTGTTAACTACTGGTGGCCTGGCTTTCCAGCAAACTTGTCTAAAGAAGCCTACTATATGCAACTTCCGCAGGACCAATGGACACTACGCATTTCACATTATACTCCGTGTCTAACCTACTTATGGAACACACAGAAGTTGTTTCCTGCATCAGCAGTTGCAGCCAGAAAGCCTCAAGTTTACTCTCAACAAGATCTTCACATTCTTTCTTTAGCTGCTGGAACCCAAATAATCAATGTACTACCTTCTTCCTATACCAGAAATTAAGCTACTTTCATTTGTTGTTTAAAGTTTTAGTTGTTGAGTTTTAGTTTTATGCATTGAAATGCAGGCAGAGGCAACCCAACAAGGAGAATTCGAATCGCTGCATCGCGATCTGATGATAGGATTTGGAAGTTGGGAATTCGACCCTATGGATCTTCAAAATCCATTTGGTAATAATAATGAAGGCTCAGTTCATCTTTGGCATGGAGATGAAGACAAGATGGTTCCAGTCACTTTACAACGTTATATTGCACAAAAACTTCCATGGATTCACTACCATGAGCTGCCTGGTGCTGGTCATTTGTTTCCCTATATTCCATTCAGGATTGAAGCTGTTCTCAAGGCTCTTTTGCTTAGGGACAACTAATTTATATCTGCTATAATTATTTATGTTGTACAAATTCCCACGCCACTTTAGTAACCAAACATTTTATTTAAACTACTTGCCGCTGGGTTTGATCCATATGTGAATTTAATGAAATGCTTAGGGTTTTAAGCCCACTTCATGGTGTATAAAGATGAGAGTGCGGATTGGAAATAAAACACTTGTTAAAGTGGTCTATATAGGATGTTGGTGTGCAACAAGGGTGTCTAGTTTTATGAAAAGGTGAGGACTTATATGGAGCTTGGTTCACCTTGACCACTATAGACACTTGCGTCGCTGTTAGGCTGGGTAGGGTGGTGTGGTGTGAACCACTTCTTTTTCTCAACCACGTTTTCCCTCTTGATTTTGCTCATTGAATATTATTCTCGGTTTTTAAAACTTTATCTAACGTTTTAAAGATAAAAAGACACATAATAATTTTATTTTGAATTACTTCTCTCTCGTTCCAACGAAAATTGAGCAATTATGAATAGTGCAATCAGAATTGTATGTACATTGTTCAACTGTACTGTTTTCTCCTAGAGGCTATTGGTTGATAGTCTCTCTGCACAATCTCGAGGCTAATAGTATAAAAATTTTCGAAAAACGATGTTAGAGATGTCGGAAAAATGTATTTTAAAGAAAAGAAATAAAACAATTTTCTCTATCCTTTCTTTCATTTTATTTACCAATTTGACACCTTACTCTTTTTAATTATCATCAAAACTACGTAGTTTTGTTATGTCACACAATAAGCTCATTGTCACAACTTAAACCCTTGTCACGCTGGATCTCACCCCTATATATATATATATATATAGGAGAGGGCTCTTGTGAGAACCCTTTCCTAGGTGAGACCACCCAAAACTACGTAGTTTTGGGTAGAAAAATAAAATAAAAAACGCTGCTGCTTGGGGGAGTCGAACCTGGGTCTCTATGTTTGCACTCCACACAACTTACCACTGAGCCAATTACTTTCCTTGTAATTTATAGGGGTGAGCAAAATAACTGGTAACCGATTACCAAACCGATAACCGAACCGAAATTTTAGTTTGGTTCGGTTATTTTAACATTCTAATTCGGTTCGGTTTTAATTTTAGTTTTATTTGGTAATCGGTTATCGGTTCGGTTATTGAAAAAAAAATATCGGTGTAACCGATAACCGAACCGAACCTCATATATACATATTTAAAATATAATTTTATCTTTATATATATATATAAATAAAAAGTTTAACCCTAAAAAATACACTTTTATCTTTGTATACATATATTTTGGTTTAGTAGCCTTTAATTTATTCAATTGTAACTTTTGTACAAGGATATTATTTGAAAACTAATTAAATAAAAATGTACAAAAATTTAAATATTTTGAGTTTTCGGTTATTCGGTCGGTAACCGAACCGAACCGAAAATTTTCGGTTAAATCAAATTTGGTTACCAAATTTATTTGGTTCGGTTCGGTTATGAAAATAGAACAAATTTCGGTTCGGTTAACCGATAGTTCGATTCGGTTAGTAACCGAACCGAACCGATGCTCACCCCTAGTAATTTATGTCGCGCGCTGATTAATATATCATTACTCTTTTAGCTTCTATTGTTTAATTTTGATGCATGCATTTATTAATATCGATTAAATATGCATAATAATAAATTATTAATAGAAAAAAAAAGAAATGTGCCTAATAATGAATTATTAATAGAAAAAAAATCTAAGAACATGTTCTAATTTCTTATTTATTTAATTCATCTAGCTTCTATTGTTTAATATTTGACGCATTCACTTATTAATATCGATTAAATGTGCATTATAATGAATTATTAATAGAAAAAAAAGAAACGTGCATAATAATGAATTATTAATAGAAAAAAATCCAAGAACATGCTCTAATTTCTTATTTATTTAATTCGTCCATATTTTTTGTAATTTATGTTTTAAAATGTTAAGGACGATGTTCTAAATATTATTACATGTGTTCTTAACTTTATAATTTGTGTTCTAAAAATTAAGTATAATGTCTAAAAAAACAGTAAATATATGGATCATTTTTGCATTTGTTCTATAATATAATTTATAACTAATATTCTAAATAACATAACGTATGTTCTAAAAAACATAACGTATGTTCTAAAGTTTATAGTTTGTGCTCCAAAAATTAAGTATAATGTTCTAAAAAAAATCAGTAGATATCTGGATTGTTTTTTCATTTGTTCCAAAAATATAATTTATAACTCATGTTCGAAAAAACATAACACATGTTCTAAAATACATAATGTATGTTCTAAAAAACATAACGCATGTTCTAAAGTTTGTAGTTTGTGTTTCAAAAATTAAGTATAATGTTCTAAAAAAATCAGTAGATATTTGGATCGTTTTTTCATTTGTTCCAAAAATATAATTTATAAATCATGTTCGAAAAAACATAACACATGTTCTAAAAAACATAATGTATGTTCTAAAAAATATGTCGTACGTTCTAAACTTCATAGTTCGTGTTTTAAAAGTTAAAATATATGTTGTTTCAAAAAAAAAGTTAAATTATATGTTATAACGTATGTTTAAAAAAATATATTTTCTTATATAACATAAATTACAAAATATAAAGAAATTAAATAAATAAGAAATTGTAGCATGTTCTTGAATTTTTTTCTATTAATAATTCATTATTATGCACATTTCTTTTTTTTATAATGTTCTAAAAAAATCAGTAGATATCTGGATCGTTTTTTCATTTGTTCTATAATATAATTTATAATTCATGTTCGAAAAAATATAACACGTGTTCTAAAAAACATAACGTATGTTCTAAAAAATATGTCGTACGTTCTAAACTTCATAGTTCGTGTTTTAAAAGTTAAAATATACGTTATAACGTATGTTTTAAAAAATATATTTTCTTATATAACATAAATTACAAAAATATAAAGGAATTAAAGAAATAAGAAATTAGAGCATATTCTTAGATTTTTTTCTATTAATAATTCATTATTATGCACATTTCTTTTTTTTCTATTAATAATTCATTATTATGCACATTTCTTTTTTTTCTATTAATAATTCATTATTATGCATATTTAATCGATATTAATAAGTGCATGCGTCAAATATTAAACAATGGAAGCTAAAAGGACTGTGGTACATTAAGCAGCGCGCGATATTATAAACAAAAAAAGTAATTGGCTCAGTGGTAAGTAATATGGAGTGTGGATGAAGAGACCCAGGTTTGAATCCCCTAAGTAGTAGTGTTTTTTATTTTATTTTTCTACTCAAAACTACGTAGTTTTGGGTGGTTCTCACCTAGGGAAGGGTTCTCACTTGATCCCTCCCCTATATATATATAAATTTTAAATGGATAAAATTTGTATACTAAGGCTCGGTTAATTGGATGAATTTTAGTAATACTAAATTCAAGTCCATCGGTGAGAGATTTTCGACTAGTACGTGTTTGACATGTAGAAAATCTATTTTAAAAGTCTAAAATAAAATTTCAAATGCAAATTATAATTATATAAAGGATAATAGATATATAAGAGGTAAATAAAATTTAACTTAATTAGGAATTAATCAAATTAGATTTGAATGTTGTGGTAATTGAGATCAACCTTATTGATAGCTATGGTAATTGAGATCAACCTTATTGGTAGATCAGATAGGTGGTGGGTAGACACTGGTGCCTCTCTACATATCTGTTATGATCGAGTTATATTCAAAACGTATATTATTGTCACCAAGGATAAGAAAGTGTTGTTGGGTGATTTCCACACTGTTGGGGATTAATCATCGAAAATCTATAAAGCGTAGCGACATGCTACCGTTGAATTTCCTATAATACAGTTAAGATCGTATCAGACTGCCACAGAGTGAAATTCAAAATAAAATTAAAAACATAGATTAGGAACTTACAGGTGATGTCTCTTCTAGCGACGGCTGCAAGAATCCACAAGTCGGATGAATCTCCTTAATCACGTGCACCAACTGTATAGGAACTGAACCGATGCTAGCCATAATCAATTCAGAATGTCAAGAACGCGAAGAACACAATCCAGGGACTAGGGAGCCGAAATTATATAATTAGAGGCTAGGTTAATTAGCTTCTTTAACCTAATGAATGTAAACCTGCACCAATTAGGTTTAGGTTAAGTGGCTACTATCTAATTAGTCCCTCATTGGTCTCTAACCATAAATATAACCCTACGGATTATATTTAATTCAATTATGTCCAAATAGGTCTAATTCAATTACTCACTTTAAGTGTTTAATATCTAACTAGTATCTCCTTGATCCATAATCATAAATATAACCCTACATATTATATTTAATTCAATTAGGATCAAATAGGCCTAATTAAATTACCCACATATATAATTAAGGCCCATAGAATTAAATTGCATTATGGTTCAATTAATAATTTATCCTATATAATCTAATTAATCAATTGATTAATTAATTACATTTGGAAACTTAATTAATTAACCATAACCAAATTAAATAGGGAAAATTATAAAATTTGATCAAATGGAAGACTCATTTACATATTTAACCCATTTACCCAACCTACTACATATCTAGACTATTTTGTGTGACTTTTCCAAAATACCCCAACCTTTTCATCTTCCCCCTTCCTCTTTCTCTTTCTTGGCGCACGACGATTTCTCTTCCTTAGGAGATTCCTAGACCTTTGATCTTCCTCTTTTCCTTTATAATGCGAAATATGCACCATTTTGTTCATCGCCATGCCTTTCTCTTCTTCCTCTCTTTATTTATTGATTCTTCATCTTCCTGTTGCTAGAAAATTAAGCCATGGTTCTTCATCTTCATGTTTCTGCTCGTCTCTTGATTTATTTCTTCTTGTGCGGATTGAAGAAATTGTTATTCTACGTTATTTTCATCGTTTTTCTGCGCTTATCATATGGTTATTGACGATTTTAATGGTAAAAGGCGGAAAAAATGTAAGTAATCTATTGTTTTCTCTTTATTTTTCCAGAAAATCACTTCACGTAATCTGGTTTTCTGAAGGTCTGTGAGGAGAAAGAGCCAGAAACAGACGATTTTACTTCGTGAAAACGGATTATGCGAAGTCTGCGAAGAGAAAAGTTTATGATTTTTCCCTTTGCAGACTTCGCGTAATCTGTTTTCGCGAAGTACAATCGTCACATTTCTCCTGGCAAGCTTCACGAAATCCTCTTTTCGCGAAGTAAAATCATCATCTTCCTTGCACATTTCTCTTCGCAGACTTCACGAGATCCTCTTTTCGTGAAGCCAAATCGTCCTTTTTCTTCCTAACACGATTAAATTTTTCTAAAGGTGGTTGAATACATAACATCCCTTTCAAGAAGGCAGTGTACTGGGATGCAGAGGATGAATTTTTCTTGGATTCTATTCTGATACAGGGAGAAATTTTCGTCAAGATTCACTACATTGACTTTGAAATGATTTGAATGTTGTTATTGTGGCAATCTTGTTGTAAATTTTGATACTGTTATGATTTTAATGTTGTTATTGTGACAATCTTGTTGTAAATTTTGATAATGTTATGATTTTAATGTTAGAATCCCTTATTGTTATACATTTTTTTGTTACCACTTCGCAGATTTCGCAATATGCAAAGTCTGCGACGATAAAAATGCTTAAAAACACGTCTTTATATTCGCAGACTTCGCATATTGTGAAATCTGCTTATTAAAATCATCTACTGAACCAAACATTATCTTCGCAGATTGCGAATTCTGCGAAGTCAGACGGGAGGGAGAAAGACGAAAGGTTAAAAAATTTCTAAGTGTTATATATATATATTAAGGGTATTTTAGGAAAATCACACAAAAATAGTCTAGATATGTAGTAGGTTGAGTAAATGGATCTCCCATTTGACCCAATTTTGTAATTTCCCAATTAAATATCAAATTGATTAACTTGTTAAATAACAAATAATCAATTTATCCATTTGTTAACATATTCCATTCTGATTAAATACATAACATGTATTTAAGATTATTCATTTATTCAATTCCATGAGTTGTGTGTGCACGATCCTAAGGGTCTGTCCTCAACCAGACATGGGCCTAAAGCCCAATGACCATAAGTGGGTAGCAAACCATTAAGGCCCTTGGCCGATACGAATTATTTCAGCCCTCGCTAGAAGACAGATGAAACCCAGTATATGATCTCTCAATATCTCTTACCATTTGCATATCCATATTATAAACTAGAGACATGGTGGCTATCATTCTCTATGCGGTTTATTATATTTCTTGATCTAAAGTGAATTGATGAATCAGATAAGTAAACTACTTATCAGGGTATGGCCATACACTTTCTCAATTCTAGTTATCAAGTGGCCGGTGATATCGACTCACCGTTTGGTGAGTGGTAATCCCTTCACTTCATCTATCCGTAATAACGTGTTCAACGATCCACCCAATATACCCATATTTGGCATCCTGTTAGGTGTATATCAAAGTGAACGGCATCCCACGTCATTTATTATAATGAAATAGGTCTAGAGATAATAGAGTTCTACACTTTGAAAGATCAATGACATGTCCACCATGAATCTTTCTAGAGCAATCGGTCTAGTCCCACATTGAGCTACATCAATGCATACATGTATCCATATCCGAATATACAAGTGTGTGCTTCCTACACAACTACACAGATACTGGATGCATAGAAATTTAGTTATATTCGTTCCCACGAATAGAACAGGTCTCAGACGTTTTATGATTATCAATCAATGGATACTCCATACATGTTTCATAGCACACGATATAAATATTATGAATTATTGTCTTTATTCATATAACACATATACAATGTATTTAAACAATATACAAAATGTCTAATACATATTCCAGAACCAATGCCTACGAATTAGGGCATACCAACACACACCACTATGATCTAGTGTTCGTAAAAAGCTTTACACTAGGTCATAATGTGTGCATGCAGGTTTAAAGTCAAAGCAATTATATTTCTTTAGAATCTTCTCAATGTAGTGAGATTGATCTAAAGAAATTCCATTTTCAAACCTAGTTATCTTGATGCCAAGTATAACATTTGTGTCTCTTGGATCTTTCATGTCAAATTTTTCACATAGGATAGATTTCAAAGTATTCACGACGTTGAATATTAGATCCAAAAATCAGCAAGTCATCAACATATAAACATATAATAGTGCAAACGCCATTTTCATTTTTATAATAGATGCATTTATCACTTTTATTCAACTTGAAACAATTTGAAATAATCAGATTATCAAAATTTTCATGACATTGCTTAGGTGCTTGTCTTAAACCATACAAGGACTTATCTAATTTACACACTTGATGGGTTTGATCGAAAATTACAAAGCCCTCAGGTTGATCCATATAGACATCTTCCTCTAATTCACCATTCAAAAAGGTAGTTTTGACATCCATTTAGTGCACACCATGATTGTGTAAAGAAGCAATAGCAATCAAAACACGAATATATGTAATTCTAGTGACAGGTGAATATGTGTGAAAGAAATCTACATTCTTTCTTTGTATAAAGCCTTTAGCTACAAGGTGTGCTTTATACTTATCAACTGAACCATTAGGTTTTAGGTTTTTTTAGAACCCATTTGCAACCTGGTGGCAAGTCTACTAAGTGTCAAGTTCTGTTTGACTCTAGAGAGTCCATTTCATCATTAATGGCTTTTTGCCATAAATTAACATCTAAAGAGGTTAGGGCTTCTTGGAGGGTAAGTGGATCCTCCTTTATTATGAATGCATAAAATTCAGGCCCAAAGTCTTTAGAGACTCTAGGTCTTTTACTTATTCTACGTTTAGATTCCCCACTCTTATTATGCACTATAGGCCTAACAGCAAACATGTTACTAGATGAAGCACCTCCATTATTTCTCAATTTAAAGGAAATATATCTTTGTAAAAATCAACATCATTTGATTCTAAAATAACATGTGCATTCAAATCATAGAACTTATATATTTTACTATTCACATCATACCCAATAAACACACATTCATAAGCCCTATTAGTAAGTTTAACTCTCTTAAGGTTAGGAATTCTAACATAAGCCAAACATCCCTAAGTTTTAAAGTAGGATAAGTTTGGTGGTCTATTTTTGAAAATCTCATAAGGAGAAACTTTGCCTTTTGACTTAGGAACTCTATTAAGCACATAGCAAACAATCAACAAAATTTCTCCCCACCAATGGGAAGCAGCACCTGAACTAAGCATAATAACAATCATAGACTTTGTCAGTGTCATATTCTTGCTTTTAGTCTTTCCATTCATTTCAGGTGAATATGGTGCAATGGTTTCATATATGACTCTATGTGAGTTATAAAAATCAATAAACATGCTAGAATCATATTATATGCCTCTATCACTATGAAGCCTCTTACCTTTTCCTATTGCATTGATTTTCTATTTCAATAACAAATAATTTAAACATGGCAAGAGCATCACTTTTATTTTTCATCAGATACACATAGGTTTGAGTTGGAGTTTAATTTGATGCCTATGGATGATATGATGAAGAATTTTTCTTTTTTGTTAAATGTAATAAGGACATGGTAGCTTATATCAAAGAACTTTACACCGATATCAAATAAACAATAAGGATTGGTTTTTCCAGACAATTTGTTCTATTACAATATATTTTGCTCTATTTTTTACTCATTTTTCCATTTATATATACAAATCCTTTCAATTGAATAACCATAAAAGCACACTTATATAAAAGTTTATAATGACTGATGTCGACCAAAATGCACAATCATGCAATACAGGATGTAGTATGACAATAGAACGATTTTGCAACAATGATACTACAACAAAAGTAAAGTTTAAAGGAAACTATCAATTTTGGGTTTATTAATACAGAGATGTGAACTCCATTACCATGGAAAAATACTTCATTTGATATGCATCCTGATAACATAGAGATATTATCCTAAGGACTAAAAGGGATATTCACCTCAAGAACGCCGCGCATTGATCCCCGAAGGGGAGCCGGCAGGCGGATCTCCATGGATCTACTCGGAGAGATCCGCTGGCGGACCTATGAGGCGAATCTCTTCATTGACCTGATTCGCCACTGTAACGGCTGGTCGCCGACTCGGCCATAAAGATCATTAATAAGTTATCAATTAGCTAACCGCCAGGTTAAAGATAACTTGTAACCGCCATTAATGAAGCATTAATGGAGGCTTTCTAGTTGCCTGAAGGTTACGACTTCCTAGCTATATATAGCCTGATTCCCTAGGCTATCGAGGTACACATTCTCACAACCTTTGTCAATTCAGTTTGTTTCCTTGATTCACTTTACTGACTTTGGCATCGGAGCTTCCCCCCGTCGAACCCAACGACGCCCCCACAGGGACGGATGTTGATCAGAATTTCACTACTTGTTATCAATTGGTGCGGTGAACGTGGAATCCTTAATCAAACAAAGGGTTTTTCGTTCACATTAAGAAACTATGACAACTGGAGATCAGAATCCCTCTTCAGGGATTGAAACACCATTAGTTACACCATCTAGTGCTGGTCGCGCAGATTCAACTACTCCTGCAACGCACGTCGAAAGTAGTATGAACCCTGATGCTTTCATCAACATGTGTGCACAAGCAATCGGAGAGCGGTTTGGACCCGAGACGGGGAATCACCTGCGGTCGTTCATGACCCTCCCTCCACATTGGAGCATGGCGTCCACATCGACTATATCATCCTGGCCCTTGTTAAACTTTGGACCGGGTGCCCAGAGTTCCTCCTTTCTCCAAGCTCACAGCACGGATTCCATGGTAACTACTACGGCGGCAGCTGGAGACCGACAAATCAATAGAGAGTTATTCCCTGGTGGCGCAGAAGGAAGTCAAAGGAATGATTCAACCCTTCCGGGCAGATCTACGGGTCCTGGATTAAATCTAGGCGGATTCGATATCCCAAGGCACCCACGGACGAATCTCTCCCTTGGCGCATCCGAGGGGCGAACGCACAAAAAGCGTAGAAGGGAGAAAAGTAGGCGGTCCAAATCACCCTCGCCTCGACGACCAAGATCCTCACGTCGGGGCAGATCGCCCCCATCTACTGGTCGTAGACGGAGTAAAAGGCCAGCAGAGACGCCCCATTCGAGCGGACCACCACCCCTGCCACCCTCAGAAACTGTTGGACACATCCCGTCGGGAAGCCATGGAGGAGGTAGTGGGCAAGCTCCCCCGGGAGGGGGAGGCGGAGGAGGTAGTAGCGGAGGAGGAGGCGGACGCGAAAGTGGAGGAAGGCGTTCGCCATCAGATCCATCATCTGGGTCAAGTTCTTCTTCTTCTCCAAGCACATCTCCACGAAGGGGTCGCCCAAGGGCGGATCCGGAGAATTTCGATGATAGAGTCAGAGCTCTGGTGCTCCGTATGAATGAGGAAAATGCCAGGCATAATCCGTTCGCCAATAGAGATTCGCCTTTCGCAGCTTGAATTGAGGCAGAGGAAACTGATAGAGCTTTTAAAATACCTAATCTCGCTATCTATACAGGTGTTGACAATCCGGAAGCTCACGTCAGAAAATACCGGATCCTGCTCAAACTCAACCGTGCCACCGAGCCTGTGCTCTGCAAAATGTTTATCACCACACTAGGAGGTCCAGCCTACGGGTGGTTTTAGTCTTTACCTCCGGGCTCAATAAACAGTTTTGATCAATTGAGCAGGGAATTTTGTGCTAAATTCGCCGGTTGTATTCCTTCAGTGGTTAAGTCCGGAAAGCTTTTTGAGTTAAAGCAGAAGGCGAATGAATCCCTTCGGGAGTACGTAGACACTTTTAACCAATTGTGCATACAAATCGTTGATGTGGATATCTCCGTAGCAGTGGAATGTTTTGTGAGAAACACCACTTGTAAAAGCTTGCAAGAAGATCTAATTCGAAAGAAACCCACCAGCATGGCAGAATTGATGGAACGTTGTAAAGACTTTATCGAGGTGGATGACATTCGCCGAGGATCACTGTCATCGCCCAAAAGGGACAAGGGCGAATCTCGCCATCAAGATAGAGACAAAGACAAACATCAGGATTCTTCCTCTAGAAAGCAGGCAAAGGGGTTCTAAGAACAAATCAACGTTTGTCACCTCTTTCACACCTCTCAACCCTTCTAAAAGTGAAGTCCTTATGTGGATCAAGAACAGTCAACACAAACGGAGCATTTCATACCCCGAACCAAAAGGGGGGAGTACACCAATACTGGTAAAAATCCTAAAAATTATTGTAAATATCACAGGAAAAATGGCTATGACACTGATGCATGTTGGGAGTTAGCTCGGGAAATTGAGCGTCTCATTGAGAGAGGCAAGTTGGATCGGTTCATCCAAGGTGATGGCAAGAAAGGAGATGGCGATAAATCCAAAGAGGACCCAAAGAAGAAGGGAAAGGGTACCATTAACATCATAGCAGGCGGACCTGGATACCAACCAATGCTAAAAAAGGCAAAGACCATCGCTCTTGATAGAACATCGTTAAATCGCCCCTTTGCCGATGTAGGTCCTGAAATCTCTCCCCATGCGGACGCATTGGTCGTCACTATGATGGTGGAAGGCTGGGAGATGAAAAGAGTGATGGTTGATACTGGGAGTTCGTGCAATATCATCACTAGAGGAGCTTTCGCCAAACTCATGATTGATCCAGTCCAGGTAGAGCCAACTGTGGTCGATATCCTAGGGGTGACGGGACACACTATCCAAACAAAAGGCCAAGTCACTCTGGATTGCGAGCTTACAGACGATGATCAGGTCTGGAAAGGTGATCTGGAATTTTCTGTCTTGGATGGTCAGTTAGCTTACAATATCATCCTTGGACGGCCCTTTATCTCCGAAGTTGCAGCCTTTATCTCCATACGCCACTTAACGCTTTACATCCCCACGGCCAAGGGAGGTGTAATGATCAGAGGTAGCCAAAAGGTGGCCCAGGAGACATATTCGGCATCACTAATGATTCGCCCCCAATCTAAGGAAGAGGATAAGGAAGAGCTCGTCACAATGGCCTTGGGTGAGACAGAAATGTACCTTATGGCGGATGAAAAGCAGGTGCGAATGGCTAAAGGGCTCAAGGGCGAAATTAAAAATGCAATCACTCAGGTACTCCGTGAGGCGGAGGATGTCTTCGCATGGAAGGATGAGATTCTCCCCGGAATCAGTCCAGACGTGATCACTCACAAGCTCAACATTGATAAAGATGCAGTTCCTGTGGCTCAGAAGCGGAGAAACCATGGCCCCGAAAGACAGAAGGTGATAGAAGAAGAGATCACCAAGCTCCAGCGGGCGGACGCCATTGAAGAGGTGTTTTATACTCAGTGGCCGGCGAACGTCGTTCTAGTAAAGAAGGCGGGCGGATTTTACCGCATGTGTATTGACTTTACGGATCTCAACAAAGCTTGTCCCAAAGACAACTATCCTCTGCCATGTATTGACATGCTTGTGGACGGAACCGTCGGTCACGCCATGTACTCCTTTACAGATGTGAAGTCAAGTTACCATCAAATCCCCATGGAGCCCTCAGATAGAATCAAGACCTCGTTCGTAACACACCAAGCCACTTATTGCTTCAAAGTTATGCCCTTTGGGCTCAAAAACGCAGGTGCAACTTATCAGAGGATGATGAACAAGATATTCGCAGATAGTAAAGGGGATAACTATTCTGTCTATGTAGATGACATGATCATCAAAAGCACGACTATAGAAAGGCATGCAGATGATATAAAGGAGGTACTGGACGTACTTCGATGCCACAACATTAAGCTGAACCCAGAGAAATGTACTTTTGGGGCGACGTATGGAAAATTCTTAGGGTTCATGATCAGCGAAAAAGGAGTTAGCCCAAATCCTGACAAGGTTAAGGCTGTCCTAGAAATGCAAGCACCATGGAACATCAGAGAAGTACAACGCCTTAATGGGCGGATCATAGCCTTGGGCAGGTTTATCTCTTGTTCAGCTCATAGATGTCAGCCCTTTTACGAGGTCATCAAGAAGCAAAAGGCGTTCGAGTGGAATGAGGATTGTGTAAAGGCCTTCGAAGGAATCAAGCGGTTCCTCATGGAGCCGCCCATGATGAGTCGGCCAATGAAAGGTGAGGACCTTTACATGTATGTATCGGTTACGGATAAAGCTGTGTGCACGGTCATGATACGAGAGGAGGATGGCCAGCAGTTTCCGATTTATTATGTGAGAAAGGTTCTGAAAGACGCCGAAACCAGATATTCTAAGCTTGATAAAATGGCGCTGGCTGTTGTCACCACGGCAATCCGCCGTAGGCCATATTTCCAGGCGCATACTGTGGTGGTTCAAATGAATATACCGATGAGAAAGGTGTTGCAGAAGCCAGACACTTCTGGAAGGTTGATGGAATGGGCAATCCGCCTTGGCGAATTCGATGTGAGATATGAAAGCAGGTCAGCTTTAAAGAGTCAGGTCCTGGCAGACTTTGTGAATGAATTCACTGATGAAGGGATAGATCATCCCAAGCCTCCAGTAGAGGAGTGGACAATGTACACCGATGGCGCCTCCTCAGCGGATGGAGCTGGCGTAGGCGTTGTGATCAAAGGTCCCCAATACATAAAGTTACGGTACGCAGCAAAATTAAATTTCCATGCAACTAATAATGCTGCTGAATATGAAGCTCTGATATTGGGATTACGCCTACTCAAAGAAATCACTCCTGAGCGGATTGTGATCTATAGTGACTCTAAGCTAATGGTCAACCAAGTAATCAAGAATTACGAAGTGAAAGATGATGTTTTGGCCAAATACGTAGCAGAAGTCAAAAAATTGCTAGATCACCTTGAGGCTAAGGAAACCAAATGGGAACCGATTCACGTACCAAGGGAGTCCAACACAGAGGTGGATCATTTGGCCAAAATGGCCTCTTGTGAGGAGAACTGGACAGATCTAGATTGTCCCTTCGAAGTTAAGATAGCTCCAGCCTTCGCTTCAGAGGAAGTATCCCTACTCACAACGGTAGAGGATGATTGGAGATCGGTCATTCGCCAATATCTGCTATGTGGAACTTTACATGAGGATAAGGAAGAGGCACAGCGGATAGTTAGAAGAGCAGCTTATTTCTCCATAATCAATGACGACCTCTACAGAAAATCTTTTAGCCATCCTTGGTTGAAGTGCATTCTGCCGGAAGAGGGACAACAAATCCTCAAGGAGCTACACGAGGGATCATGTGGGGCTCATGAAGCATCTGCCACTATCTTGAAGAAATCCAGGTTAGCGGGTTTCTACTGGCCCACGGCCGAATTGGATGCCTAAAAACTGGTAGAATCTTGTCATAGTTGCCAGATTCATGCGAATGAATCACATACTGCCAAACATCTCCAGAGGCCCATCATAGAAGGACGACCATTCGCCCTCTGGGGAATAGACATTGTTGGCTCATTTCCTCCAACTCGCCGACAGAGGAGGTACGTGGTAGTGGCAGTGGATCATTTCACTAAGTGGGTAGAAGCCGAAGCTGTCTCCTCCATCACTGCAGAACAAATGGTGGAATTCGTCAAAGACAACATCGTGGGAAGATACGGTGTTCCGCATATCATCATCACCGATAATGGAACACAATTCAACTGTAGCGAATTCAAAACTTTCTGTGAAGGGTTGGGCATCCTGAACAAATTTGCCTCTGTTTATTATCCCCAATCCAACGGGATGACCGAAGTCACGAATCGGACGGTCGTAAAAGGGATAAAGAAGAGATTGGGAGAGCATGATAAAAAGTGGGCGGATCAGCCGACAAGTGTTTTATGGGCTTATCGCACCACTCCTAGGACGGCCACAGGAGAAACACCATTCGCCCTATCTCATGGTGTAGAGGCTGTGATCCCGGTTGAAATACAGGTCCCAAGTGATAGAGTGGCCTTTTATTACGAAGAGGACAACTCCAAAAGGCTAAGGGAAAGTCTGGATCAAGTAGGCGATCGAAGAGACCAAGCCTATGTACGCATGGCGGCGTATAAACAACGGATCGTCGCTTACCATGATAAAAATGCCAAGCTTGTGGATCTGAATGTGGGTGACCTTGTGCTCCGAAAGGCCGACAAAATCCAGTCTCGAGAAGGCAAGGGCAAGTTAGGGCTCAACTGGACGGGTCCATATCAGATAGTGGAGAAGATTGGATTCGCCACATTTAAAATTCAGGACATGGAGGGCAACACATTGCCGCGCACATGGAACCTCCAAAATCTCCGCAAATATTTTGTCAGAAAATGAAGTGTACACACGGTCTTGAGTACTCTTTTTCCTTTAGTAAGCTTTTTCCCACGTGGTTTTTCTTACTAAAGGTTTTAACGAGGCTCACTTATAAGACCTGCTTACTGTAATAAAGCATTTCTCCCATTAATAAACATCATTTGTTCTATTATCTGTGTTCTTTTTAAAGTTTATTGCAGCAATATCAATATTCCAGTCTTAAAAAGAAGGGGGGCATCCGACGCTCTCCACATTAACAAAGTATCGCTATCTCATAGCTACGTTTTCTCCTGAGACATAAGAGAATCTATCTTATGGGCGGATCCATCTCTGAGAGGATCCCAATCTCCGATAGAGTTAAAACGATCCTTGGACACAAGGTCTTTACACTCTCTTACATATCCTTCCCAAAAAAGGATTCACAAGTCCTACGGGCGGATCACTTCACCTCAAAGACAGGTAGCAAATTGATCCCCTAGGCAGCTTTACTTCCTTCAATGGAATAGAACAACTTCTAACCTTCACAAAGGTCCATGCAATGGAGTATGGCTGGCCACCTACTCCAAAATAAATCCTAGATGCCTATACATTTTACTTACGCAAATGTAATAGTAAAATAAATAGCTGCCATAAAGGATTAAAACAAACTGTACTTAACAATTTTTTACAAATCACAAGTAAGCAACTAATTAACAATGGGAGCATCCTCCTTTGCACTGTCATCGCTTACGGCGCTTGCCTGGAAAGCCTCCTTCTCCGCAGCCTCAGATACGCCAACCAAAGGTACCTCCTTTTCCACGGAAGATGTGGGACTAAGAGGAAGAGCGTTATCAGTGATCGGTTCTTCACCCGCCTTGGGGGGCACTTCCTCAAGCTCCACTAGAGGGACAGTAGTGGAGGGTTTGCTTTCTTCCATGGGTCCCTTCATCCATCTCCGAACATATTCGCGGATGTATTCCTTGGCGTCTGCCATCTTGTCATATTTGGCTACGTCTTCTGGTTCGGGGACGACGAACTGCGGATCTGTGAAATCAATCTCGGGATGCGCTAGGGAAAAGTACGCCATGAGCAGTTCGCCATAATAGAAGGCTTGCTCACCCGCCATATATTCAGCTTCTCCTAGGGCGTCCTCATGATTCTTGGCGTCTGTCACAATCTTTTCCTTCAGCTTCTCAATCTTCGCATCTCTGAGGACTAAGGCGGCTGTGGCAGAGGCAAGGTTCGCATTAACGGAAGCAATGTGCGCATTGGCATCCGCTACATCTTTTTCCAGTTTTTCAATGGTTGCCTTATCCGCCACACTTTGAAGGAGCTCGACCTCCATAGCACGTATGTGAGTATACATCTGTCAAAAACAAACAATCTCGTTAAGAGAAAAGAGCAAAGGGACAACTTTTTCACAAAAAGAAATCCTTTCTAGGGGACTCACCATAAGGAGCTCTGTTTTCCCCTTTTGTGCATGAATGGAACCAGGAATTTGGTTCTGATTCCTTTGCACTTCGCCCACCTGACCCAGGGCTTCATCCAAGTCGTTTATGATGGACTCATTCTCAAAAGATCCTTGAGCACCATACTTGGCGGACCAGTATCCGCCCATATCAGGCTTCACCATCTGCACAAATATTCAAAGGTCAAAACTTAAAACTAGATGAACAAGTAAAAATAAAAGGCAACTTACCTGTTCTATCTCCCCAACAGGCCTGGCGGACCTCATGGCATCCGCCATAAGCTTAGGGCCTCCAGTGGATATAGGCTTCCTCCTTTTTAGTGGCGGCTCGATCACTGTTCCCGCAGGGCATTTTCCAGTATCCGTTTGAGGATTCGCCACTTGATCTTTCCTACGTGCTTCAGCCTCTAAAAACTTCCGACGCTTCTCTGCAATAGCGTGATTGGCCTTAGATAAACCCCTGCCAAAGAAAACATTGAAGTAATCAAAGTTCAAGAAGGAATAAAAGTTACCTTGGTCAAATTGCGTAATCTTGGAGTAAATGAATTGCTCCCCCTCTCGGCGAATCAACGGAATATCGCTCATCATGAAGGCTAAAGCGTCTGCGTATGTCCATGCATCCGCCTTGATCTTCTTCATGAGCTCCGCCACCACTTCATCACTATCGGTCAATATTCGCATATCGCCCGCCATGTGTAGAGGCTTGGGATTCCAAAACGAGGGAAAACCCAGTGATTCGCCCTCTTTTATCTTCACATAGAAGAATTTCTCATCCCAGCAATGGACATTGGACATTTTGTCACTGAAGGGCGAATATACTCCGAATTTGGCGAAGGTGAGATAGGATTCATACTTCTGTTTCGAGGGTTTATGGAAAGCTCTAAAAACACGACCCGTGTATACCACTCCTAAATTTGAGGCGAGGTAGCAGTCTAAAGCAATATCCAACCAACCGTTGGGGTGCAGTTGGCTGGCTGTAATATCAAAGTAGGAGAGGATGTCCGCCATCATTTTTGGGAGAGAAAGCCGGAACCCTCTCTCTACATGACTGCAATATACTGTTAGAAAACCGCTAGGCGGACAGGAAGGTCGTTGATGGGCTGCGGCTAACTGAGTCTCATAATTATTGATCCAAGGGAAGCGATTCGCCAGATCTACTAGATCCGCGGCACTCATGCGAGACGGAGTCAGGGTTCTTTTTCCTAGGGGGGATAGAAGAAGAGGCCATTGTCCCCGGAAAATACCTAGCCTTAACGGCCGGAGCGGTACCGGAGACAGAAGTAGGAAGAACTGGATTCCTAGTGGAACGAGTTTAGTAACGATTACACGCCGAGTTACTAAACCCAGCTAAATTAGAGCTAATCGGGTCCTCGGAGGAAAAGGAGTTCTCCGATGACGAAGTAGTCCAACTAAAATCAACTTCTATTTCAGGGGAAGGGGTCGAATTAAAAAGCTCCGAAGTTGATCTAGAAGATGAAGATGAACTTCTAAACATCCAGAGAAAAGTTAAACAGAAGAAGATGAACTTACATGTGAAATCGGAAGCTTGGTGCGAAACTCTGAAAATTCCCAGAAAAGCTTCGAACAATAAAGGAGACAATGAAGAAGAAAGAGAAAGCGAAACAGTATATTACACGTGTCATTCATCCACTGGCATCGAACAGTGTGCTCATTAATGCAGATGTTTATGACGGCGCGCGGAAGCTCAAAAGCCCTAAAGGACTTTAAGGACATTTTGGGGGGGCTTCTGATAACATAGAGATATTATCCTAAGGACTAAAAGGGATATTCACCCCAAGAACGTCGCGCATTGATCCCCGAAGGGGAGCCGGCAGGCGGATCTCCATGGATCTACTCGGAGAGATCCGCTGGCGGACCTATGAGGCGAATCTCTTCATTCACCTGATTCGCCACTGTAACGGCTGGTCGCCGACTCGGCCATAAAGATCATTAATAAGTTATCAATTAGCTAACCGCCAGGTTAAAGATAACTTATAACCGCCATTAATGAAGCATTAATGGAGGCTTTCTAGTTGCCTGAAGGTTACGACTTCCTAGCTATATATAGCCTGATTCCCTAGGCTATCGAGGTACACATTCTTACAACCTTTGTCAATTCAGTTTGTTTCCTTGATTCACTTTACTGACTTTGGCATCGAAGCTTCCCCCCCGTCGAACCCAACGACGCCCCCACAGGGACGGACGTTGATAAGAATTTCACTACTTGTTATCACATCCCATAATAAGAACTAAACAAGCTTGTTACTGTATAAACATCAGCAACAAGCGTAGTTCTTGCCCGATACAACTTTTTAAAAATATAATGGGCATTGTTCTTACCTATTACTAAAATTGTCATTTGCAATAGTTGTAGTTCGCTCGAGTTATAAATAGTCAATCAGTTAACCTAATATGACCGAGCTATTTGTATCAGTTTGATTGATGACCTGTTACAACTGTTCAAAATGCTCAAGTTTTGTAACAGGGCTTCATAAAAAACCGATACAAATATAGGAAAAGATCAAACAACTCCTGATTCAATAATAAAGTAAATCAAATGTTGCAACCAACTAATTACGCAATAATGTTATTTGATGCAATGTACAAAAATGAATAAACTAATGCAACAAACTGAACAGTTCAAATGAACTAAATTAACTTTATTAATTTCATAGCTAATGAAAGATGATACAACTCGTAATAATCAAACAAGATATGAAAAATATAGCACAATAGTTCATTCATTCATGAATGATTTTCTTTGATTGAAATAATCTATGTTTCTTTATTTTGAGCACAAACAATATGTAATTTTTCTTGATTATCCTAACTTCTATTGTAGAATATGATGTAAGCATCAACAACTTAATCTATGCTTTTGAACGATCGATAAATACTACCTATAACTACAACAATATAACTTCATCTTCTCCTTGTTCTTTTTCATTCTATTATTTTCAAAATAAATATTAAAACCGTCATTTGTAAACTTTGAAGCTCATAAGTGCGACTTTTGTATATCCAATCTCCATTTTTATTTCGAACGAGTGAATGTTTACAAAACTAAAAAGCATGCATTGCATTGTTCAGAAAAAGGAAAAAAATAAAAACACTTAAAAAGAGTGAAATTCAAATTTTCATCTTAAACACTAATTTACTTTGCCGGAATTTTTATCCGGTCAGAACTGCCCCATTACAGCATGCACTTAATGCATTTTTATTTATTACAAAAACATTCTTTTTAAGTAAATTAATTTTGGGGTTAAAGTATCAAAATAAGTTTGTAGTTGTTGAAAAAGTATCAATTTATATGGTGGATGAGAAAGTATCAATTTAGACTACACGTACAAACTAACATCAATATAGGTTTAAACGTAAAAAAAAAAAAAAAAAAATATTAATTTAAGTCCCAACTTCACACATCATTTATATTACTTGCTTGTCCTTGATTTTGACTAAGTTGCATCCCACAGTATTTCTGTATATAGCAAGCAGTGATGCGGGTCCCAACTAGATGACGCTAGACAGCAGACAGAGACAGACACTGCCTCTGCCAGCTTCTTCGTCTATTAATAATAATAGAATTATTTCCGTCTCTAAAACAAACCTCTCTCCATTGTACTCAAGCCCGATCAACCTAAACTCTAGCAAGTAATAATGGCTATTGCTTACAGTTTTATTTTTTCTTCTTCGTCCGTCGCCCAAATTCACCATCCTCCTCATCTTCGACCCAAGGATTTCACTTCTAATATCCTTATTCCTCAAGAATTCTTCTCTACTTCCTTTCTGATCCGCCCCAAGTTCTTCTCTGACCGCACCGGAATCGCTTTATCCACAAAAAGGTAGTTATTCAACACAGCCTCAGGCATACAGTAACAGAAAGTCCATTGTCTCCCTTTTTGAATAAACGTTTGCGAATTAGTATCTTGTGTTCAGGCGGCCGGATTTTTAGTGCTTGCTCTGTATTTCCTGGTTTGAGAGCATCGCAATTAGGTTTCTTATAGTTTTGGGTGAGATGGAGGTTTTTGGTACTTGTATATTCTATTTTGATTTATATAAAAAAAAAAAAGCGGCCCGGTCGCATTACGCGTCCCCGTTGAGCGAGGGTCCGGGGAGGGGTCCCACCACAAGGGTGTATTGGGGGCAAGCCTTCCCTTACCAATTTAATTGGCAAGAGGCCGCTCCTAAGACTCGAACCCGTGACCTCTGGTCACAGGGCAACAACGTTTTACCGTTGCGCCAAGGCTCGCCCTCTCTATTTTGATTTATATATATATATATTTTTCAGTTATTGATTCTGAGGAAATGAACTATTATGACATTTTCTTTCCTAAAATAAGAACCCATAATCGGACTCGTTTGTTATGATTTCTCTAACTTTCATCCAGGATCATGGAGGATTTTGATGTTTGTGAATTCCGTTTTTGAATTTTTTATTTCAGTTATTGATTTTTTTGGGGAAATGAAGAACACTTGTGACATTTTCCGTTGTAAATAAGACAATCTGAATCTTTGCTTATGATTTATCTTATCTAACTGTCATGCAGGATCATCTTGGGTATTTCTACCAACGCCGCAAGATCAATCCCCTTGGTTAGTTGCATTAGTCTTTTCATTTATCTTCAAACTTTTGATGAACAACAGAAAGAAAATGATTACCTTTGGATATATGGCCTCAGTACTTTTGCCTGATGTTTTATATCATTGTGCATTCTATGTATTCCTCTATGCGTGTGAAGTACATTGAATGTGCATAAATAGCTATGATAGACTTTCTCTTATTCATATTATCGACTACTCAAGGAGGAACACAGTCCATATTTTACTACAATATTTAGCTTAAACTGCCAACTTAATAATATCCACTTCAAGTGGGACAAGTAGGTGAATAAAAGGGTAGGATCATAGGATGTGTTACGTGTAGGATTACTTGCTTTGTAATTTAACCATTGCTTCATAAGGTCCACTAGTTATATATTTCCAAGGTTTGTTAGCAAGCATATTCTTGTTTACGTTAGCAGTTAGCCGATAAATATGTATGCTGGAATATTCACAGAGATCAGGATAATACTGCTCTCTATATTCTTGATAATTTGTGCATATCATAAACTCCCTCTATTGTAGCATTGTCAAGGCCGTGTAAGCCCTTTATTTCTTTTTTTACTTGAAAAGAGAGAGAGAAGAAAGCTTAGCACCTTTATGAGTCATTAATTATTGTTATTGAAACATTTTGATTTTTGTGCTGAGAATTCTTGCTGCTCCTGCTTCGGTATCGTGTTAGTGTCATGATACTAAGTATGGGTTTTAAGGGGAATTAATTAGAGATTAATTAGTAGGTTATTTGGCTTGTTTTATGACTTTATTAGTTGTTTATTGCTTTTAGTATTCTGTTAGGGGATTAGTTAGATAGCTGTAATGTTACAGTGCCACATCAGCATAGTAGTTTTTCCCTATTTAGTCTCTTCCTCAGCAGTGTATCGAGATCATAAGAATTACTAATGAAAATCTGTTTTCTCCCTTGATTCTTCTTCTTCTTCTCTTCTTTCAAGAAGAGTTTCTTTCTACCCTAATCTTCTACTATCAGAATCTCTAATCCTGACAGTTAGCTCAAACCACTTTTATATAGTGCTTAATCTTGTTTTTTTTATTTTCATTCATGTTATTAAAAATGCAACTTTTAGTATTTGTAATTGGTATATGTACATATTTCACTTGAAATATGTTAATTATTTAAATTATCAAAAAGAAAGATAACATTGTTCTGACTTTTGTGAATATGATAAAATGGTACCATCTAATTCTGAACAGGATACTGATTATGTTCCCATGCCCGTAGTTCTAATTGATCAAGATTCTGATGATGATGCAACAATTGTACAAGTCAGCTTTGGAGATCGTCTAGGAGCACTCATTGACACGGTAAAGTATCTTTTGTCTCCTCACTCTAACTGTGTTCCTGAAATGTGGTCTTCTCATTGGCATATAACAAAGGGAAGCATTGGGTTACATGAGGACTAAGGAGTTAGTCTTCCTGAAAATTCTGATTCCAACACCCAATCATACAGTTTGACCTGATGCCTGTACATCTGAAAAGCTGCAATGAAGTGTAGCGGATGAATGATATTTTAGCTTTTCATGTTCTTGTAAAATTATATTTAGGTTAGTTGGCTTTTAGGAGATTTTGGATTAAGTTTTTTTTTTTTATTTTTTTTTTCAGCGAAAGTACTTGTTTTAAAGGGATTTATTTTCGTTGAAAAGCATATTCTTGGTAAACGATTCATTTTTTTCTGCTGACATTGATAATGAGATGAAATGGAAATTCCATTTTTTGGGGTGCTACATCAGAAAAGAACTAGTATCCTTTTTTTTTCAATTAGAAAGACCATGAGAAATTGTGTGACCTGTAAAAGGATTCAACATTTTCCCTGTTGCAGTTAAGTAGAAGAAAGGATCACATGAAATGTTCATTTCTAGTTGACTGGGAGAGAACATAAGAAAAAATGAGATTAATGAATAGTGGTGGTGGTGGTTGACTACTAGCTGTATACGTTGCTTTTCTATGAGTTTGAAGAAGTTCGTAAAATGAGTTCTTTTACAAATAAATGCCTTATTTTAAATTTGACTGGAATTAATTTTCCATTGCCTAATTTTCCTAAACTGACTACACATTAGAAAATGCAAGAGATGCTTTTATGGAAATATTTCTGCAAAACCAACAGAAGGATGATCCTTTTTTCTTTTGTTGAGGGGGTTGATCAGCATCATTTTCCTTATGTCAGAAGAGACAGCGTGCCTTTGTATTTAACAGTTAGTCTCAAGGGTTGAGCCAATGTATTAAAATTCAACTGATTTAGATACATTTTCATGCCTATAATTTGGTTACCTCTAATGCTGTTGTCATTGATTTGGGCAATGAGATGCTCTAATATCAAAATGGATAGCAGTACACTGATTTTGTTTTTCAGACTCTCTGCCCTATCAATATATATTTCTAGTTAAAAATGAGGATTCATTTTGTACTCAACTATCTCCAAGTATAAAAGTCTATGTGAGTGAAACTCTTTTCTTAGCATAAAGATTGACCTAAGTTCACCCCAAAAGGTACCTCAAAGGGGAGGATTACCTCATACGTATTACCTGTTATGTTCCCTTTCCACGGATCTTGTCACAGAATGATTAACTGAAAAGTCTAGTTGTAACAACGGTCTTTTCTCTTTGTTATTATTTCTTGGTTGACCTATCTTGAATAATTTTCAGCTTGTTAAAGGGCGACTCAAACCTTGTACCTCCTTAAGGGAGAGCTCCAATCTTTAGGTTAACGATAAAAATCATCAATAAAATTCTGCTTACTTTAATCATTTCGTTTGTCAATTAAATAGGAGAAGTAAAAGACAAATTAGAAAGTTTAACATAAATAGGAATCCTAAATATAGGAATTAAACTAAATCCGCCTCCTAATGGAAATAAAACTAATATAGAAATAAATAAATAGGAAACCTATAATTTAGAAATTTAATTAAAGCAGTTTCCTACTATAGGAATAAAACTACTAATATAGAAATAATAAGCAGATAATCTGTAACATTACCTCTATAGGTAACCAATGGGAGATACTTAAGTACTTAACATGCCCCCTCATGCCTAGGACATATGGAGCATGAAACTTGTAGGAATGGGCATTTGTGGCAAACCCAACATCTGATGATCCAACATTGGATTAGATGGTTCTTTTAGCATGTAAAGTTAGACCTATATAGGTACCTTAAAGGTGGAGGATTGACTCAAACTTACCTCTACAACTAAGCTAGCCAATGTGGGATACTTAACACTTCTTTTTGTTGGTCAATTTTATTTGATCAACGTGGCAAACGTTGGTCCAATCTATGAACTAGTGAAAGTGTGACACAAGTTTGTGTATGTGCATGTGTCTATAGGTTTGAGATGATAATTCTCTTTAGTAAATAGTTTGAAATCTCTGAGTTTAAAGTGTAAGAAACTTGATATTTGTATAGCCAAAAGTTAATATTTTGATTCGAAATGAGTTCCCATTGAGGGAAATTAATTTTTGAAAATCATAAGATATTTTATATATAACATAGGTTGCAGTTTAAGTAGTTAGTGTGTGTGTGTGTGTGTCTAGTACAAATTTAAAAGCTTCTTTCAAATAAAGTATTTTAGATAGTATATGAAAACACTGTTTAAAATATGTACCTTTTTCATTAAATAAGATTAGAACAACTTATGGTAGAAAAAAGGATTGTCTAATTAAGAAGTTATTTATTATGTTAGTCTTGATATAATTATGTCAGGTAATATTGAGAACAGGAAAAGATCAAAAGTATCATTTTGAAAAATAAAATAAAACAGAGAAGTAAAATACAATTAAAAAGGGCGGCCCGGTGCACTACGCGTCCCCGCTAAGCGAGGGTCCGGAGAGGGATCCCACCACAAGGGTGTACTGGGGGCAAGCCTTCCCCTGCCAATTTTTGGCAAGAGGCCGCTCCTAAGACTCGAACCCGTGACCTCTCGGTCACACGACAACAACGTTTACCATTGCGCCAAGGCTCGCCCTCAGAAGTAAAAATACAATTAAGGGAAAAAAAATCCATATATAACTACTGCCTATAAGGAAGTGGCTTCATATGTGTGGGACGTAGGGAAAATAACAACTGTGTAAATAAATAGAAAAGAAGCCCCCTGAAGCATAAATTGTCCAGTTTAAGTAGGAATAATTGATGTCTTTGCTATGCACAAAAATTCGTTAGGAACATCCTTAGTGTGACTTTGGAGGCAATTTTGTTTCTTTGATATTTCATGATATGTTCCTATTTGTCCTTATGTTTATAGAATTTGTAAAGCTACTTTGTTTATCATAGGGCAGATGAAAGCCTTGAAAGATTTGGGGTTGGATGTTACAAAGGGATCAGTAAGCACCGAAGGACCAGTCAAGCAAACCAAATTCTTCATTACCCGTTTGTAAGTTCTCTTTTAACTCCAATATCCCTTGACATCTACTAGGTCGCTCCCTAGCCCTGCACATTACCCTACAAAACTTTATCACTGGTTTCAATGTTTTGGAATATTAGAATCTATAAAGCTCTTAAAATTTCATATTTATTTGTTCCTGATTTCCTTGTATAAAATCAGTTAAAGAATTTGATATGGATATGCTAATTTACATGAAAAAACCGAAAATTAAATATCCCATCATATAGAAAATAATATACATTTATGACTTTGCTCTCTCGTCTGACTCCCTACTGCTGGGATACTCGTGGTTCTCGGAAAGAAGCTCCATGGGCCAAATTTAAAGTAGCACCCTTCAGGGAAAGAATAGCAGGGGGCGAAGTTGTTGTTTGCTGGGGTATCAAGACCACGTTCAACCTTATGTTCGATATATTTTTGAGGGATTAAATTATTCTAATAAGGAATATTTCTCAAATCAGTTGCAAGGTTGTCAATATAGACATTGAAGAATTTATTGTGGACCTTGTTGTCGTGTGACCAAGAGGTCAGGGGTTCGAGTCTTAGGAGCGGCCTCTTGCCAAATAAATTGGCAGGGGAAGGCTTGCCCCCAGTACACCCTTGTGGTGGGACCCCTCCCCGGACCCTCGCTCAGCGGGGACGCGTAGTGCACCGGGCCGCCCCCTTGTGGTTGGTAGTTATCATCTGTTTGCTGCATTTATTTTATGCTATTTCTGAGTTCTTAGATGTGCTGATGTAGTCAGTTTCTTACATCTGTTGACAGAAGTCCAAGCGAAATTAGCAGCAGCAAGATTTTGATGCAGTGATATGAATTGAAATGTGAACTTGTAAACCACAATAATTGTATTTTCAATTATTTTTCAGTGATTTATTGTCAAAGACAAACATGATAATATATATATATATATTGTGAACACTTGAAAGTCTTTAAATATACCAGCATCATACCAATTACAGAATGTTGTATGTTCTGTTACGAATCTTAGCATTTAGAGTTTTATTTTGATTATGCTAGTGATAGCGGGCGCAAGGTTGAAGATCCTGATATGTTAGAGAGAATACGACTTACCATCATTAACAATCTTTTGAAGTATCATCCAGTATGTATGCTGAATTCATATTCTTGCCTAGTGCTTTTGCTGTTGTTCTTTCTTAAATATTGGGTTAAATGTCTGTTTTATTTCAATCTGGGAAATTGTGGGATTTCTCTTAAACTCAATGCTTCTTGTGGAAATTGATCTGTTTACTTTGGGTCTTCTGCTAGGAATCTAGTGAGCATCTTGCTTTAGGTGAAGCTTTTGGAATAAAAGCTCCTGAGAAAAAGGTAAAATTTCAAATTAACATTTCTTACCATTAGCTTGTTCCGTTTCTCTTTTTTTATTAGTTAATATTTTACCTCATCTTGACATCTACCAACGCAATAATTAATATTACTTCTATATGTTGTGTTAACTATTTTATATAAGAAATATAGTGGTATTAATAATATAATAAATTTTAAGAATAGAAGATTCAAGTGAGTATATGAATTTACTGCAAATAGTTTATCAAAGTAAAATTTCCTTACTAAAACTATTATAAATTACCCTAACCATAAAAAAGGTTTATTTTATGAAAATGTTTTCAGATTAATGTATTCAATTAAAAGTCATTAAAAGTAATTATTAATAAGAAAAAATTGAAGAGTTATGTAAATTAATAATATTATTTAATTATTTATTTTTTAAAGAATAAAGGATAGTTGGTAAAGGAAGAATATGCATTTAGAAGTTCCCCAACTTTCTTCAGTATCAGCAAAATTAATCGTTTGTTACCTGCAGCACTTCATCTACAGACCTTTGTCCTTTTTTTCATTATAGTAGTAATGATTTGTTCCGATAAATAGAAAATAGTTAATGACAAGCTTGCATTTAAGGTACAGTAACTTCTGTTAGCGATAATATTACGTAATAAATGTAATATTTCTCTGTTTATCCTATCTGTATTAGGATAAGGCTTTTGGTTTTTTATTCTATTGTGTTTAGGATTACACTTCCTATCCTAAACTCTTCTTTTCTTAGTTCTACTGGGACTATAACTTGTACGCTATATATATTTTCCTTCGCTGTATTTTCTATTCAAAAGATAATAATCAATAGAATCGTTTCATTCTCTTCAAATAATTTAACAAGGTTTCAGAAATGGTCGATCCTACTATTTCTGCCGCCACCGGCACACATCCGACCACTAGTCAGGAGGTTGAATCTTCCCTGTCTCATAACCCTAAGTCCTCCTCTCACTTCAATGAATCAGAATTCACACTAATTTCCGATCTGGCTTCATGACTGCAATCTCACTCAAATCCACCGCTCTTCGCACCCCTAGGTCAGTTCTGACCACCATAGTTTGTGACCGATACGTATCAGTTCACTTCTTGGAACAGCTCCTATGCGTAACACCTTTTGCGCAAGCCTCCAATCCTCAACCTCACTCTACAGTCACTGTAAATCCACAATTAACCTTTCCCTGATCCCCTTCAACCAGCCTTTCCCCCTCCGGTGTCGCAATCCTGACTACCCCAAACTTATCCGTTTCCTCCATTTTCTAATTTTACTCATGTTACTTCAGGACAGCAACAGCACAATTCACTGCCACACTCCTATATTCCACTAAATCTGTCCCATTCACCTATATTGATTCCATTCCGTCTTCTTTATTACTTCCTTCTGTCACAAAGTAACCCCACCATCTCTATCAAACTTACTCCTCGTAACTACATATCATTGAAGCAATGCAATCTTTTGGTGAACTCTAATCGGGGTCAATACCACCACCGCCCAAATATGTACCACGTGTTCACAATGCCAATCCTAATGTCCCTGGTGATTTTATGAGTAATCCTGCCTTTTGCACATGGGAACAGCACGATCGTCGGGTTAAAGCATGGATCATCTCCTCACTAACCAAGGAAGTCTTTCCTATCATCACCAACATGGACAATCCTCGAGCAATTAGGGATGCTTTTGAGCGTACCTATGGTACAGTCTCTGAAAATAGACAATTGCAATTGACTCTGAAACTCTTTGAACTCAAAGGGAACGGAATGACCAACCTGTGGTATGAGCTGGAAGCTGCTGGCACACCTCCCTCTTGTGTGCATCTCATGCCTGCCCTATTAGAAAATATGGGTCAGGAATACCACAACAGCATCACTACTCTCAATGTCAGACATGGGGCTCCGGTTATCAACTGATTTATCAAGAAATTCTTTTGAAAAACTCAGACCTTTCGCATGGCCAACCTTGCTATTAAGTCTGATGACAACACAGTCAAGTCTAATGCTAAGAACACCAAGAAGCGGGGTCGTCGCAAACCTTGTCCTCAGGCTAATTTTGGGTGGAACAATGCCTATCCAGGATACTTTGCCTTCAACAATGAGAATGGTAAGTTACAACATCCTATGCCTTACTAGGGCTTTGACAACATTCATCTCAGTAATGGTCAATGTTTGCCTATCACCCACTTGGGTAACTCTGATTTAAATAACTTTTGGCCATCCCACTGTCTTATTAAAGCCCAGTCATCAAGGAAATTCTCTTGCGCAGACCGAGTAAAAATGAACTCTACACCATGCCTCTTGCACTTAAACAAGTCCTTGTTGGAGAAAAGGTCCCATTTGATCAGTGGTATGCTTGTCTTCGACATTGGCACCCTCAGATTGTGAAAACCATTGTTCAACTGCATCCGTTACCCTCTTCCAAGTCTCTCCTCTCGTTCTAGTAGTTATTTATTTGAAATTGTGCATTTAGATGTTTGGGCTTTCGCTCCCATTTTATCTCATTTATCTCATCGTTATTTTATTATTTTTGTGGATGAATTTAGTCGTTTTACTTGGATTTTTTGTTTAAGAAATAAAAGTGATGTTCAATATGTGTTTCTCAACTTTTAGGCCATGGTTTCGTCAATTTGATGCCAAGGTTAAAAAATTTCATTCAGATTTTGGGGGTGAATTTCAAAAATTAATCTCTTTCTTTGCTCAAAATGGCATTAGACACAAACTGGCTTGTCCTTGCACACACGAGCAAAATGGAATTTCGGAACACAAAATCAGACATATTGTTGACACTGCTTTAACCATTATGGAATTATGCGGTTCACCACACTGTCAAATTGATAAACTTCTTATCCACAAAAGTTTTAAATAATGTCTCGCTCTCTTTCTGGGCATTTCAAGTCACTCTGGATTTCAAAAAGCTTCATATTTTTTGTTGTGGGATTTTCCCTTTGCTTCGACCCTACAACAAGCATAAGTTTGAATTCAGATAAAGCCTTGCATCTATCTTAGGGACTCTCCAAATCACGGTGGTCACCTTTGTCTCGATTTTTTCTCCACATGGGTATATATATGCAAACACGTCGGATTCCGAGAAGGTCTGTTTCCGGCTAGGACTACAACACCGTCACCGAGTCGACTAGCTCCTCCTCGGGCCCTATTGCACTTCAACTTCCACCTTTACTTGGTCCGTACATAGGTATATCCTCCTCTTCACCTATTACCTCTCCTTAGGGATGGCAACAGGTAGGGTACCTGCTGGTAGTTCCAATCCCAAACTCTTACCGTTTATTTTGTAATTACCTGTACCCGTCCCATTACCCTAACGGGTATATGTTTTGCATCCCATACACGTCCCATTCAATTCACGGGTACCCTTACCCCGTTAAGAATCAATAAATAAAACAAAAAATATTACAAATTTAACAAAGTATAAATTTAATAAATTATCCATCTAAAAATTGAACAAATTGAACCTTAATCAATAAAAATAAAGTAGCTTAATGATATCAAATCTCACATCTTACATTTAAAACACAATAATATTTTTTAATATATAAAAGAGTTATGATGGGTATCGGGTACCTTGTTAGGGTAATGGTTTTGATCCCATACAGGGTACGGGTAGTCCCATTAGGGTTGGGTAGTGCCGGGGCAAGGTACCCGTTGCCATCCCTACCTCTCCTTCTACTTCTATTCTTCTAACTCCTGGATTAACATTTATCTGCTCGTACCATCACTTCAATGCCTCAACAATCCCACGACATTGGTTTTCCCTCTTCTTCTCGAACTGCCAGTCCAGTTGCTCGGTACTTGTGTGTTCTCGGACTGCCCGTCCGAGAAATTCATAAAAATTCTCTATCTGGACAGCCACTGTCATTGCCATCTGAGCATCCCAATACGGCTTCCCATCACTCACCAATTCTTCCCAAGCAGCACCACTGCCTTCACTTCGCGTTTACTCTCGCCGTCCGCAGTCCCAACAAATCATTGAAACAATCGCCTTCGCCTCCTAATGGTTCCCTTGTGGTTGACGAATTGGAATCCGTTGCTGCCCCAATATGTGAAGAGCCTGAAAGTGCCAATGCTATTGAAGTGGATTTGGTTAATGTGCCGCAGCCTGCAACCCCCCCAGTAATGCATCTCCTTCGACTGATGCCACTGTTTCAGCTCTTACGGTACCTGTCTCTACTACCTGCAATCATCATATGGACCTACGCCCATCGACTCCCACTGCTTGTATGAAGTATTTGGCTCTTGTGGCTACTATTGTTGACTCCATGGATGATCCATCTTGTTTCACCACTATGGTGTCATGCCATGTCTGTTGAAATAAAAGCTTTGCTAAACAATGACACATGGAGACTTGTTCACCCTAGGATAGAAACATCATTAGTTGCCGATGGTTGTTTTGTAGTAAATGAAATGTGGATGGAAGCATTGAACGACACAAGGCGCGTCTGGTGGCTCGTGGCTTCACTCAACAATCCGGGCTCGACTATATTGAAACATTTAATCAATTGGATGTTCCCAATGCCTTTCTTCATGGCAATCTTGTGGAAATCATCTACATGGAACAACTTCATGGGTGCCTGGATGGACAATCGAGATCATGTGTGTCTTCTACAAAAGTACCTTGTATGCAGGTTCCCAGAGAATGGTTTACTCGTGTTAAACTTTTTCTATGTTCCCTGGGTTTTTTTTTTTAATCAAGCCTACGACACGGGCTAAGCTATACATCTTAGGTGCTATGTTGACGACTCGCTGGCGTTGATTATGAGCTCACTCAACAGATAATTAGAGCCATTGGGAAGGAGTTCCCTGTTGGAAATTTGGGCAAAGCCAAGTATTTTCTTGGGTTAGAGATTTGATACACCAAACTTGGTGCACATCTGTCTCAGGCTAAATATGTCTCTTGACATTGACATCCTTGAGTGTGTCAAGATGACTGATTGCAAGCCTTGCAACACGCCCATGGCTACCACCCCAAATCTCTCCAAGACTACGTGCGCACGTCTCAAATACAGGGATGAGTATCGCAATATTGTTGGTGTCTTGCAATACCTTACACTGACTCGCCTTGACATAGCTTTCTCTATTAACAAGCTTCGTCAGTTTCTACATAGTCCTATGGATGAACACTAGAAGGGAGTCAAGCGTATTCTTTGCTATATTCATGTTTCATCCGACTATGGTATCCTTTTCTTCTCATCTCCCATTCGTGACATTCATTGTTACTCTAACATTGACTGGGGTGATGCTCGGATGATTTCAACTGGTGCTTACTGTGTTTGTCTTGGCAAGAGTCTGGTGTCTTAGCATACTTGTAAACAGTCAACTATTGGTCGTTCCTCCACCGAAAGTGAGTATACAGCTAAACTCCTGTGGATTCAATCAGTGCTTCATGAGCTCCGATTCCCAGTTCCAAAACCAATCCAACTATGGTGCGATAATGTTGATGCAATGTACCTTACTGTCAACCTAGTCTTTCATACCCGAACAAACACATTAAACTTGATTATCATTTTGTTTGGGAGCAAGTGACCAAGGGGTTTCTCTTAGTAAGGTTTATGTCCACTGAAGATCAAGTTGCTGATGTCCTTACCAAACAGTTACCAAGTGCTTGTTTCCTTCTCCTTCGTCAATGACTTCAGTTGTGTTCTCGGCATCGGCTTGTGGTGGCATGTTAGCCAATATTACGTAATAAACGTAATATTTCGTTGTTTATCCTATTTATATTAGGATAAGGCTTTTGGTATTTTTTATCTGTATATGATTATTTATTCCTAGGAAGTCCATTGTGCTTAGGATAACACTTCCTATCCTAAACTCTTCTTTTCTTAGTTCTACAAGAACTCTAAATTGTACTCTATATATACTTTCTCCGCTATATTTTCCACTCAAGAGATAATAATCAATAGAACCGTTTCATTCTCTTCAAATAATTTAACAACTGTATCAATTAGAATCTTTCCAAATGTGTTATTTTATGAGCTTTAATATGTTATATAGTTTATGGTGAGTGAAAGACTGGTCGTACAATAATATTATTGATAAATGAGACAAGAAAACAAATTTTTTTTATCCCAATTTAGTTGTGTAACATGGTATTAGAGATATCAATTAGGGTTATGGAAAATTGGGGGACTTGGATGGGCCTTTCTTGTTCTGCTTCCCCTTCTTTGGCATCACAAGCTAGGTTGCTTGGTCAGCCTATTCTTTGGCATCACAAGCTAGGTTGCTTGGTCAGCCTATTCTTTGGCATCACAAGCTAGGTTGCTTGGTCAGCCTATTCGGTCTTGTTCTCTTTTCCGGGCATACCTTCAATTTTTGTTCTCCATCTCTTATTATTTTGTCCATCCCTGCTTGCTCATCTCTTCTGTTTTGCTTTTGAAGGGCACAATCGGATTAATTGATTTCGGTTTGACCATTTTATTTTATATTCATTAGTTGGGAGGTTTCTAGTCCCCATTCCACTGACTACTGTCTTTGAGGGTGTTTGGTCCTCCCGATTGCAACAACTGGTGGCTCGACGGTTTCTACTTCCTGCAAACTATTATTTACTGTGTTTCTGAGTCTCATGGTTTCGGTCTCCTACTTTTTGAGATTGTCTTTTCTTTTCCTTGATTTAGTTGCTCTGTCTGTTTGGTTGCTGGCTCACGAACTGGAACAATATATCTAATTGTGCTAATGGCTGAGGCTGGTAAAACCGTAAAGGAACATCACTGTGTTTACTTTGGCTTCATCCAGAATTATTAACAGAAAATTGAATGCTGGTAAAACCTCAAAAGAACATCACTGGGTTTACTTTGGTTCATCCAGAATTATTAGCAGAAAATTGAACGCTGGTAAAACTTATGCTCGATGGAGTTTGTAGATATGTGCTTAGTTTAGACTTACGAGATCATTTTAACAATAACCCACCTAAATTGGTTGATACTAATGTTTAAAAAAATGGTTAATAGAGGATTATAAACTATTTAAATCAAATTCATAACACTTTGGATACAACTGTAGATAGTGATCGAGTGGAACAGAGAATAAGTTCTTGATTTCTGTCAGTGTTGTTAAAGGCGCGCCTGAGGCGCGCCTCGGCTAAGGCTCCAGCCTTAGCGCCTCTGGTGACCAAAGGCGGGCGCGGGCAGTAAGGCGCGCGCCTTGGTGCGCCTTTGTGCGCCTCAAGCCAGGCACAAGGCGCGCGCCTTGGCTTCCTTATGGTATTTTAGGGTATTTTAGGGTTGAGTTGAGGGTATATTAGGTTTTTTAGGGTATTTTAGGGTTTTCTAACTTCAAAAAAGAAAAGAAAAGAAAAGAATAGCAGACATCATCGCACATAACTCGCAGCTGCAAATGCATCTAGTTCAAATGTTAGGTCTAAGGCTAAGAGAAAGATAAGGGTAATGAACCCGACTTTGTAGATGATGAGTACATTGATGAGGAAGGTGACAATGATGAGGAGATTGAGAACCTTATTCAAGAAGCATATGATGATGGAAGTGATGATGATGATGATGATGATTCTGATGAAGATTAGGAAGGAAGACTAGGAAGTTAAAGATTAGTAGTTTTCTAGAGTCAAGACTATTAGTTGTTTTAAGTTAGAATTATGAGTTTTAGATTATGTCTTAGTAGTTAACTAGAACTTAACTAGTGCATTTTATGGTTTATTGTTGGTTTTTGATTATTTATGACTAGTTTTATAAATTTATGATTTTTTTTTTTTGGTGCGCCTCGAGTCGCTCGGGCGCGCGCCTTAAGTTGCGCCTTGCGCCAAGGCTCCAGGACCCCCCTTGCGCCAAGGCTCCAGGACCCCCCTTGCGCCTTAGTGCGCCTTGCGCCTTTAACAACACTGATTTCTGTAAAATAGGTGATTTTTTCCATTATTGCTGATATAAAACAAATGCAAGTTCAGGAGCAAATTGTAGTGCGGATTTTTTTTTTAACCGGGTTTGGTTCTGAATATGTTGATGCTCATATTGAACTATAAACTAATGCGGTACTTCATTATGTGAAGTATATGCTTGTCTTCTTTGAGTTTGTAATTATATCGGTAGCATGGCCACTCACATCGTGGCATTGGTTAATACAACTAATAATCCTAATGGAGGTGGCAAAAGGAAGGATGAACAGAAGCTCTTGTACTTCTCACGGTCCTGGCACATCAAGACTAATTGATAGTTGTTTATGTAGATGATATAGTGATCACGGAAAGGGATGAAACTATAATCAATAAGTTGAAAGCATTCTTTGGCACTCAGTTTCAAATAAATGAGTTAGCTCTTGAAGTAGTTCTTAGAGTATGTCTCTGTGTATGATGTAATGAGCTTTGTAAATAAAATGTCTACATCGAAAGCTCCTTATATTGTTTGGTTAAATTTTTTTTTTAACTTTTTTGGAATGGAATTACTATTACTAACTTATTGTTTTCAATTAAATTTCATGTAATTACTATTACATCTAAATTTGGATCTAATCCCCAATACACCAAATTTAAATAAACTTTCTCCATTTTTTATTTTTTTATTAGTTTATATTTTTTATTTTTTGTTTTTCTCAGTTTTTTTTCTCCTTTTTCGTTTTTTTTTTCTTTTTTTTATCTTTCGTTTTCCCCCACTTTTTCTCATTACCCCCTCTTTTTCCTTTTTCCTGATTTTCTTGTTTTCTTGGCTTTTTCTTCTCATTTCCCCTTATTTTCGTTTTTTTTTCTATTTTTCTATTTTCCCCTTTTCTTTTCTCATTCATTTCAGTTTTACATTCCATTTTATCGTTTTTCTCTGTTTTTATTTTTATTTTAGTTATAATTTTATATTTGTAATCATTATTTCATTATTAAAAATTTTAAGAATCAAAATCTGTACAAAAAAGATAATATTTGTTTTCTTATATGTAAATGATATAATTATAAAAAAAAATTAATCATTCTAAATATAAATATGGGTTAATTTCAAAAGAAATCTTTGTGGCTACACTGGTTTGCAGATGAAGTATTGTGGTAATTTTTTTATGTCAAAACGACGATTGTGCTTGTCGACATTTGCAAATCAATGACTTTTTGGTTGACATTGTTAAATTTGGCCGTTTAAAACCTCAAAATGAATTTTTTTAAGATTAAAGTTTGTTTAGTATCAAGTTTATTATGGAACCATATTTTTTTTTTCAAAACCGTCATTTTTGGAGTTTCTCTTTCTAAACATTAACTTTCTATCTTCTTACAAACAATAACTAAATGACTTCAAAACTTGAAGAATTAAAGTTGCTTAAAATATCATTAATTTCTTAAATTTTTTATTTTTATTTTGGGGTCGTTAACTCTCAAATTTGGCATTGTCAATCCAAAATTCATCGATTTGCAAATGTTGACAAGCATAGTCCTAGTTTTGACCAAAAAAAAAAAAAGCCATAGTCCTCTATCTGCACAACAGTGTAACCACGTGGTTTTCTCTTGGAATCAACCCTATAAATAATTAGTTGAGTATATAATTTTGTATGATCATATTCCAAATTATTAATTGAGTACATAAAAATTTAGGCATAGTGATCAAATTTGACCCTAACGTTTTTGAAGAAGTGTAGATTTAGCCCTAATGTATGAAATGGTGCAAATTTAATCCTAACGTTCCAAGTTAGATCAATTTTAGTCATACGTAACAGGTTACTGAGAATTTGAAAAAATTGTTTTGACACCTTCCAAACAAGTTTATCGATAAATTGAAACATCTCCGTACATTTTTGGTTGGTTATTTCTAAAATATTAGTAACACATTAAACATTTTAGACACATAAACTGTGTTAGCGACATATTAAATATCTTAAGACGTAATTGATGTTTGGAAGCTCCGATGTGACGGTCAAACCAGTCTTTCGAAATTTTCAATAGCTTAGGAATAAAATTGATCTTGCTTGGAAATGTTAGGGTTAAATTTGAACCATTTCGTAAGCGTTAGGGTCAAATTTGGCCCTTATCTCAAAAATTTATGATTACATTTAACTAAACAAGCATTACATAGTAATGTAATGATAATTACATTTTATCGATTTTTAAATTTTGCTAACTAAACATTACCATGTAATCATTATTTCATTCAATTATGTTACAACTATGATATCATTGCATACTTACTGTACATTCTAAAGGAATATGCCTATCTCAAAGGAAATGCACGGATTTACTGAATGGGGTTGGATTGATTGAAGTAAAACCATGTGGTGCCCCCAAGATAGCAATTGTGAAGATGAAAGCTGAAGATGGAGACCTGCTTGGTGATTTAGAAAAATTATTGACAAGTTGAACTATCTTGCTATAACTGGTCATAACATTGTGTTTCCAATGTTGTAACTCAGTTGATGTCATATCCTAGAACCTCATACTGAGTTTGTGGTTACTCATACCCTGAAAATATGTTAAATGTGCTCTAATACTCGTATTTTATCAAATCATGGTAATTGTAGATTTGAAGGCTTCAGAAACACTGATGGTCTTATGGATAGTATAGTCGTGTGACAAAATGGATCTTCCAGATTCTAAAATATTATGGAAAGTCTAAATCAGTTTCTGTTCAAAACGTTCTGTTGTATTTATGATTTCTTTTATGGCAGCTTGATGTTGACATTGCGACTCGTATTCTTGTGAAAGATGATGGACCTACAAGGAGGTATGATTCTCTTCTCTTGAGCATGTTGTAAATTTGGCATTTTGACTCAGAAGTTACATGTGTTGTGCCGTTTCCTGAATTGATAAAACTGATTGAGTGTTTTATCAGCTTGCTTTGCATTGAGACAGCAGATCGACCTGGTTTAGTTGTAGAAATCATGAAAATCATGGCTGATATCAATCTGGATGTGGAATCAGCAGAGATTGAAACAGAAGTCTCTTTCTCTCTCTCACTCTCTTTGTCATAAGTATTTCATTCCTTTGTTACTAACTTCTCCCTCCTCCTATCACCTAGGGATTGAGAGCGAAAGACAAGTTTCATGTCAGCTATAGAGGTGCAGCACTTACTAGTTCATTGTCTCAGGTATCTGGCTTGGCTAAAAATGATAGTTATATTTGATTGTTCCTAAATGTATATTAATCTGAGCTAGTATTTAGCTTTGATGAAGTAAATTAATAAACTACTACACGCATATTATAGTTTTAGTTGTGTTTTAAAACCCAGAACTAAAGTTAATATTCTCTAATTTTGTCTGGAAACTGCAGGTGCTGGTGAACTGTTTGCGTTACTATCTGCGAAGGCCGGAAACAGATATTGACAGCTACTAATATAAATTAGCAGTTGGAAATGGTATATTGTATGGTAAGGGGGTGAGATATTTGTACGGAAATGCTATGTTATGTACGTCTGCACAAAGAGACCATGTGTATTAAGTAGGCTCTGATTCTGCAAGAATCTCATTGTATGGAAACATTCAAACTAAAGCCTTCTTCTTCTTCTTCTGTAAACATCTATCTCTTCTCAGAGCTGACATTGTTGTTATGTCTTGTGAAACTCATCTTTCTTATCACCTCTTTTACTACTAGTAATACAATTGTGTCTGCTGCTCCATCTCACATAGAATAATTTGAGTTACTTTCATCGAAATAATACAATTCTGCCTATCTAATATTTACTTGCCAAAATGAATTAGTTTTCATTGTTCCACTTTAATAGTTAAATGACTTCATTGTTCTAAATCACTACTTCAAATATATATATATGTACATTAGGAGACATGCTTCGAAAAATAATTATTGTACGAGGATCAAGGTTTAAATCAATCCATTTTCCCATGTTGTGAGTGCTATCTGATAAGCAATCATCATATTTATGTGATGATTTATGGTTTTCATTAGAACATCTGTAATGTTAGATAGCACAAATATCACTTCAGCTTTTTTCTGTCGCTCCTCATTCTAACACAAAGCATTCTAGTGGTTAGCAATAAATTCTCTAATTTGGATCTGCCTATAAATTTAAAACCGTTTGATTATGAATTGTTTGTTTTCAAATTTATTATTTTTACGGTTTCAAAATGCATGATTTTACATTGGGTTATGACATTTTTTTTTTTTTGATAGAGGGTTATGATATTTTTAATAATAAAAAAAATCATTCAATTTGCTTTATTTTAACGCTTTTCAAAAGTGAATTACTATACCTAGCCATTGATTCCCACACAGCCTCGGGAATAGACCAAAATACCCTTTGCACAAATTTGAAAAATCTCGAAACCTCTCAAACACCCTAAAGTCTCTTCAATCAAATCCGAACTAATTTCTCATCGAAAACATAGATCGTGGGAGGGGCGGACGAGGAAAAGCACTAATGGTACGAAATCCGGACTAATTTTGTTGATTTTAAGTCGATTTTTGGGTCTCTAATCGTGGGAAGCTATCACGCCCGCACCTCTGGTGCGGCGTATGAATATCACGCCGCACTAGAGGTGCGGGCGTGATAGCCTAATGCGTAGGTGCGGCGTGATAGGCTCACGCCCGTCCCTTTTTCGGGTATTTTTTTTATTTTTTTTAAATAAATTTAATTTTACTTAAATTTTAATTATTGTTATTTGATTATAATTTTAGTATTAATTTGATTATAATTTTAGTATTATTTTAGTATTAATTTGATTATAATTTTAGTATTGTTTAATTATAGTTAAATTTAGTTGTTGTAAATTATATTTTTGTTTAATTTAATTTAGTTTAAATTTTTATGTTGTAAATTTTATAATGTTAATTATAGGTAAATTTAGTTGTTGTAAATTATATTTTTGTTTAAATTTTTGTGTAGACGGAGCGGGAGACTGTGGCGGGGAAATCTATCCCGTCATCAGCTAGGCGTCTAGATATGGACGAGGACACCACGTCATACGAGACGGTGTGGTATTGATGTATCAGGCCGTAGACGGAGAGGGGCTGGGACGCAGCAAGCGTGGGGAGCTTCGATGGAGCAGGCTGTGTTGGATCAACCCGATAGTTGGATCAGCCCGAATTTGGGGGAGAGGAGGCGGATTATTCTGGAGACCGGGATCCTGGTCTTGATATAGTGAATGAGTATTTCTAGGAGAGAGCCGAGGCACATCGACGGTCGGGATCTAATGGTGATGATGATGATGATGATGTGCAGCCGACCCAGGGCTCGAGCAGACAGCGCAGGGGTGGTCGCTTTGCTAGTACATGTATTATTTATATTATAGTATTATTTATAGTATTAGTATTATTTAGTATAGTATTATTTATAGTTTTAATATTATTTAAAATTTTAGTATTATTTAGTATAGCATTATTTAATTGAGTATTATTTATTTCAGGGACTAACAAACGGTCCAAAGCTAATGAGGATCGTAGCTGGATTGTTTTTAGGCCGGTGGATGGTGGCCCTAGTGATGGTTCCGTGATTCCTAGTTTTTAGGACATGTTGCCTCGCGGATGTTGGGAGAGGAGCTTCGATCATATCTGACATGCTACAACAGATCATTAGTATGTCAGTCATTGGTGGGATGGTTACGCGGTGCGACACCCGATGTAAGAATAATTTGGTCAATAAATTATTTTACTTATTATTTTTAACCCTAAACCTCAAAAACATTCAGTAGTTGTATATGTGTCATGTTTACAGTTGCAGGATATGGTCGGGAGGACTAGGTTATCTCACCTCCCATCCACCATGTTCAAGAATCTGGACGCGCCGCTGATATTTGCGTTCGTGGAGCGGTGGCAGTCCGATACGAACTCCTTCCATATGCCGTTTGGGGAGATGACTATTCTACTGCATAATATATGTCAGATTCTGCGTATCCCGGTCCACGATTAGATGGTCTCCGATTCATGCAGTGCTGAGCAGCTGCATGCCATGTGTATGATAATGTTCGAGGTCAGTCAAGAGGAGTTGCTATCGCCAGCCCGACATTACTGGAGTGGTGGAGGTGTTTTTGCTGATGCTGTGGAGAGACTTACCCACGAGAGGGAGGGTCGGGAGGACGGGACTCGAGCCACTATATGGATGTGGCATATGTTCAGATCCACCTTGTTTGTCGACAAGAGTGGCGATAGGATCAGGCCGTCCAATCTCCTTGAGGTTCACGGCGGTGTCAGAGGGGCAGCTAGACTTTCTTGGGGGTCTGCTGCACTTGCCACGTTATATCAGCAGCTGGGGGATAACGAGTAGAGGGGAGTGCTCGGGTATTTACGGATGTTTAACCCTCCTCCGCGCGTGGATAGATGAGTATTTTTCGATGTTCCGGCTCCATCGACTACCACTGGGTTCCAGACAGGAAGACCGCCCGACTCGAGACCATACGTGCACAGTTGGACCGCATGACGGCAGACGAGGTATTATTTAAAATTTTAGTATTATTTATAGTATATTATTAGATATAATTTTAGGGTTATTTAGTATTTTAGTATTATTTATAATTTTAGTATAGTATTATTTATAATTTTAATATTATTTAAAATTTTAGTATTATTTAGTATAGTATTATTTATAATTGAGTATTATTTTTTGCAGGTGACGTGGTTGCCTTATGGTCCAGTCTCCGATGATGATCAGCTACGAGTGTCCTACGCCGGTTGGATACGGTGTATAGACATTGTTGAGCCGTATATGCATGATAGAGTCCTACGTCAGGTCGGATATGTTTAGCCTATCCCGGCCGAGCGTATTAGACCTGATAATGCATTCCGACCATGAAAGTCTATATCGTACAGGCTCGCGCATTCATTTGTCACAGTTGATGATACCTGGCGGAGATTTCCATCGACTCGTGGCATTGATCGGAGGAGATGCCAGCTAGTTGGATACGATCCCACTGCTTGTGATGCGGGGTGCATAGAGTGGTACATACGATATTCATATCCTCATCTCCTTCATGCCCCTCGGGATGTGCCGGTCCAGCATGCTCGCTCCAATAGCGAATATATAAGTTTATTATTGTTTTGTTATTTATTATTGGTTTACATATATTTGTTTTCTAATATTTATTTTTCTGTAACGGGTTAGCCGTTTGTGGCGTATCGCTCAGCGATCGGTCATCGGGCGACATGATGAGGAGGGTCCACTTATTAGGGGAGATATGGATTAGTTTATGGACGAGTGGCGCCGAGCGAACTGATATATGTTGTTATTTACTAGAACTTATTGTTTTTAACACATTTTAACACTTTTGAAAATCTATGTAATATTTTGTATATATTAATTAATTTTAGTATTAATGTTTCGAGTAATCCGCAATAAACCGTCTATTCCGCAATAAACCGTATAAAACATACGCTAAATATATATTTTTCCCCCTTCCGCCACGTGGGCATGAGGCTATCACGCCTCACCACAAGGTGAGACATGTCACACCTCACCTTGTGGTGAGGCGTGATAGCCTCACGGCTCACCACGTGGTGAGGCGTGATTTCCTCACGCCGGTATGGTGGGAGAGGAAAAAACTCTCCAGCTCCCACCCCAAAACTTCAAAGGGTATTTTCGTCCTTTTACAGGGATAGGGATGAGAAATTGAGGCTATGTTTAGCAACACCCTTTCAAAATGATAGTCTGATGACCCCAATCGTCTCTTTCCTCCTCCATCCATCCGTGCAGTCATCTCATGAATATAAGTTCTTGCAAGTCGCTACAATTGACGACTTGCTAGGATTGGGTGGCTCTCTCCCCAAACTCTAGTGATTGGCATGTGATTGAGAATTTATTTTTATTACTAATTGGTCTCTAATTTGAACCATTAGAGATTATCCTTTCATGTAATAATCACATTTAATCAACAAACAAAATTATTATTCCTGATAGAAAGTAAAAATGAAAAATGGATTAATTAATTTAGTTCTAGAAGTTTATATGTGAAAGTGAGTTCTTTCGTATTATTATCTTTAATCATTTTCAAATGGAAAATTCTTTTATTTCTTTCTCCTCTATTCCGTTCCACCAGTAATGGTGTTCATGTCAATTCAATTGATGTCTCAAAGTCGCGTAGGTTCAAAAATGATAGAGGAATTCACCTGAACACTAGAAAATAACATTTTAATTCTTAAAATATTAAACACGCGAATAATTATAAAATGTTAGGAAATAGAAATTTGATATTGGTTTTATTGGTTTTTTTTATTCCACTTTTATCAATTTCATTCATTTTTCATGTATTTCAGAATATGAGAAATTGGATGTAATTAATTTGAAATTGAATGTTTGCTTTTGAAATTCATTTCCAATTTTAAATAATTATTAAAAGTTTCAATATTTTTCAAATGATTTATAGTAGATTTGATGCACTTTCACACATTTTTTTTTAACTTTCATTGAATTTTATGTGTATTTTGAAATTGTTTGAGATTGATTTGATACGTTTTTAAACTTATTTATATAGATTAAAGTAATCTTACTCTTAATGATTTTAAAATATTTATAATGTTGTAATTGATAAATTCGTTTTTTAGTTCAGGCACCTCGGTAATGTATGAGAATTGTGATTTCTTTTATTTTTGTTATCTTTATGTTTTCTAAGCTTTTTGACTAATTTTTTCATTTATAATTTTTTGAATCTCCTTGAAACTGAATGAGGTTGGAGAATGTAAATTATAGCCAAATTATGGAAAGATCACATTTGAAAATATTTTTTCTCTGTGATTTTTATCGAATATTTGCGTGTAGCTTGAAATCTGACATGAAAAGAGTATGATATTGTCTTACTTAGTTTGGTAGTATAGGAAAGGCATGAAAACAATATTTTTGGAATATTCGATTTTATTTTATGGTAATTTAAATATAATACATGTATTTGGTATTTTTAAAATATTTTTTTTCTAACCCAATTTTTGTTGCAATTTTTCTGATTGTATGGTTGCTTAGGAAAATAAGTACACAAAAGTTTTTAGGTTGGTCAATTAAAAAATTATAAAAAAGTGAAGAAAATGTTTTATCATCCTGAAAAAAAAAAAAGAACATTTTCTTAAACTTTGAATTCCAATACTGAACTTTCTCTCATCTAATATTTCCCAAAACATAAAACGAACTAGGGAATTAAGGGAATTAGATAAATCCACCTATTGTTTTTATTTTATATCAATCATACATTGGTAAAAATAGTTACTTTGTACCAAAAAAAAAAAAGCCATAAAATCTACGTTTGTTACATATGAAAACGATACCGTTTGCCGTAAAAGCAAAAAACAATTAAAACCTACGCATACATTGAGTGTCACAGGGACTTCTTCCCTCGCAGTCTGTCTCTTCTTCTTCTGTTTCGGCCGCAGTGGACCCTTTTCTTCTCCTGCTCTTCTTCACAGCTGCCTATCTTCCTTGCCTTTTACCTTCTCTGAACACTCACCGCACTAGCATTACCTTGTCCTTTCTCATGGCTTCTCTAGATAACTTGAAGAATATGTACGACGTTTCTCTTAAGCCACGCATGCTGCTTACATTGTTGAAGGAAGATATCCCAGACGTCAAAAAACCCTTGGGGGACTCATCCAGCCTGTCAACCGTTGTCTCCACCGTTCAAAATTTGAAGCTTTTATCTGAATCCTTTTCCACTTCTATGGACGCTAAGCTCATTGAAAGGTGGAAGTCCGCTGTCAATGACTGGTTTGATAGATTATTATCGCTACTCACAAACACTTCTATGGTACCCATTCAAACCCCAATTTCACTTTTATTTTTTCAATTCTGTTCAATTGGAATTGCCAAAGGGCGTTATCTGCATTATTTTCGGATTTAGAAGGTGCTCGTCTTAAATGTATAATCCTTCTGTAGCCAGATAAATGTTGGGCAGGAATTTGTTTGTTGGGGGTGAGTTGTCAAGAATGCAGCTCTGACCGCTTCTTGTCATCGTATGCTGTTTGGTTCGATAAGCTCCTATGGCATATTCAGGTTGGGATAGCTTTTCTCTTTTTTAGTGATCCAAGCACTTCATTGTTTCTGTTGGAGAAAGTTCTGCTTATGTTATTTGCAAAATTTAGCGTTTAATGGAAATTTCAAAGAGAGTATAAATTGAAAGACTAATGAACAATCATGACAATTGTGAAGTTTCAAAGGTGAAGAATTTGTAGTCTATTTGTTTATAAACTTTCCCATTGTACCTCAAAATATACGTAGAACTAAAAATCTCTGGAAACTTATCTATTGTCAAAGTAGCTGTTGTGAGAGCAGAATACCAAGCTTCTGCTGGCTGACTTTTTTATGGGAAAAATTCCCAAGTATTAACCTGCATCTCTTGATCATGTGGCAACCCAGCATGGGTGATATATCCAAAATTTGTTTTTCATAAACTTACAAGATATGGAAATTTCTTAACTTGAGATTTGAAGATGTTGCTTGCTGTCTTTAATTATTGCAACTCTACAAAGGAAAAATTGTATTATGAACTATGTTAAAGTTTAGATTCAGGCAAAATTCTCAATGAAGTATCTTTCAGTTTTAGATTTTGACTTTTCTCTTTCTGGAACCACCTTTAATTGAAGTCCAGATGTTTGATTTTTATGTAATATGGTCATTCATAATATTCATATCCATATTTCTCTCTTCTTTCTTATGCTTTTACTGAGCTTTTCACATATAATGTGCTCCGTTGTGTTTTCAGCAGTCACCAGTGGATTCTGAGTTAGTAAAGGTGGCTTCTTTTGCTTCATTGTCAGATCTGGTCACGAGGTGATTTCTAGATCCTTACTCGTTTGTCATTATAAGTTAAGCTTCTATTTTGCAAATTTAGTTTCTTGTGAAGCTAATATGTTTTTTAAATTAGGTTGGTTGGATTGCCTAATACAAAGAAAGATGGAACTTCCCATGCTTCAAAACTCATTCAACCCATTCTGAAGCTGTTGCAAGAGGATAATAAAGAGTCTGTTTGGGTAAGTGGACTTTAATATATTCAATCATACTTGTTATTGTACTTATTCTTCTATGATCATATTTCTCTCCATTATTATCAATTTGTTTTGGTATTAAAGTTCCATTTGAATGCTCTTCTTAAGATCTTTTGTTTTGTTGTTGTTCTTTGATAAAAGATATCCTGAAAATATGTTCTATCCATATTTAAGATTTTTTGAAGTCAATCATCAAAAGATTTTTACTCAAAATTCAGTAATAGCATGTTTGTGCTGAAACTGTGGAATAGATAGTTTCTGTATATTATAGTAGAAGTATGAAGGTGCAAATTATAATAGACTTTGATTAATGATATCAAAGTTGGTTAAAGACATCGCCTTAAGTCTCCAGATCCAAAAAAAACTCTCCTGCATGTGCAAATTCTTGCAGCCTTAATTGACAAAACAGTTCCAGTTAAGTACATTTGCCATCACTTGAATCTACTAATTTACATAATGTGGAGTAAGGTGACTTCAGTGTAAGATAGAAAGTTAACAATTGTGTTGGGGTTATGCAGTTTGTTTCCCATTAGTAATGAGAATTCAATTTTTAATCAATCATGAACATGCAAACGCAGAAACTGATTCATTTTTTTACACAAACAAGAATCGAAGCATATTTGCTTGCTGGTCTACACGTCTTTTTTTTTACACTGAGGAGGTTGCTTGAATCTTTTCTGCATATATGTAATATTTGTCACTCAAGTTGGTAGATTATTTTCTTTTACATTTTAGTGAAGATATGATCTACTTTTGGTATGGATAGTTTGTTTTCACATATTATTCTTTCTTACGTTTCATAATTTGATTTTTGGTGGAATATGCAGGAAGGAGCAATACATTTATTATGCACTATTATAAATAACTTCCCAGCATCTGTTCACCGTCATTTTGACAGTGTATGTTACCATCTGTTTACTATGATATATCAGTGTGTTATTGTTTTTTATTATTATATTTTTGCACCATGTATGTCTTTGTATTATGTATATAAATACTATTTGTATTTATTTGGGAGTCTTGGCTTAACATGAATTTTAACTTTCATCTTAAGAATGTCATGCGCGTAAATCACACAAACGGAAAATTTCTCTAGCACTCTCATATGTGTAAAAACATTTATATATGACATGCATTTACGTTTATAGTATATATAATGTGCAATCAGGTCTGCCAGTATTGTATTAAGAGCCATAGACAGGGATTTTGGTTGGATACAACATCCTAACAGGGGCAGCTTGTTGTGTGTTTAGACTTTTTTTAGGACATCTGTACTCTTCTACATGAGAACAAGTCATGAGTTGAGATATGGTGTATTGGAGCTCATTTTGGGAACTTAGTGGTGGTTATAGAAAACATGCGACTTGTTATTTATGATGATTCTGTCCTTTCATTTGAGTTCTAGTTTAGTAATTCATTTGAATGTGAATCTTTAGGAATTTGGAACATATATTCATCAATTTGACAAGATATATTAGCAATGTGGCAATGGAAGCTGTTAGAAACTCAAAACTCAGATTAGCCAAACAACACAGTTCTTTCAACAATTCAAACAAACACTCAAGAAAGATAAAGAAGAGAAATAGCAATGTAAAACACTGCTCCAAGGGGAAAATCTCCCTATCCCTTAACTACTGCTAAGCCCACAAAATAACCCAATATTCCGAGAGATAAGGGCCAGACCACCCTATATATAGTACTAACAACTCTAATGTAACAACCACAACTAAGGGCCAGACACACATCCCTCTATACTGAAACTACCCTTTAATGTCTATACTCCATTCTCTATCTTTACTCCACCCTTTTCAAAACAGTCTTGTCCTCGAGACTGCAGCCAAAGAAAAAGAACCATTTCACATTGCTGTGTAAATTGTTCTCTTGGCATGAAGTGGCATAGTCAATATTCCAAGTCTCACTTTAGTTCCCAATCTCAATACATACTCCATTTTCAAACCCAAAATTGACACTGTTCCATCCAGCATCTCTGATAAATACTTTGAATTGGACTATGCAATTCATATGCCTTGAGTTGTGAACATTAAGGAAAGGAAAAGGTTTAAAGCTTCTCAATGCTCTCCCTTCAGAATTATCAACCTTAAAGTGAATTTCTGGAGATGATACAGACTTTTCCTTTTCAACCCATTTGATAGAAAATGCTCATCTTGTTTTCCAAGCAAAATGTAGTGTAGTTCATACTCTGCAGCATGAATCAGCAACTGTGATCCATCCTCTAGCAGATCAAGAATGACCACTTCAAAACTCCTCATCCAACCCATCAACATGACCTGACACGCAATTGAACTCTAGGTCACAAAACCTCTAATTCCACCTCCAAAATCAGCCTCCACGAACTTCTGATTCAGACATTTATGCATGTTTGAGAAATAATAGCAGAAATATCTCTCATATGTTCTTCTAGTTTCATAGTAATGTATATCACCAATACATAACATGGTGCTGCTAAAGATAGCATTGCACATTTGTTGTTGGTTACCCATCACACTAAAATTCAGTAATCACCACAAATTGGTGAGAAAACAAAAGATACAATGAATCTGACATTTTGTAGCAATCAGTTCTCTTACTTCACCATGGAGCTGAAAATATAGGTTTAGGAAGGACTCAGGTTCTACAATTAGAAAACCTTTGTTCACCATACTTATCAACTTCATATTCAAGCATCTAAGTTTCCTCTCTAATTCCCACAACCGAACACTTTTTCTCAATAATCTCCCATTTGCCTTCGGGTTTGATCGTTTTGACCCGTGTCAAAGTAATTTGGTTTTAAAGAAGCAGAGAACAGGTAATCTGTGGTCTGAAACTCATGCAGAACAAATACCCTATTCTGTCGCGATATTAGGTTTCTCCCTTGGCATGGCATAGCCTTCTCCAAACAACAATTTGTCAACAGAAGACCAACCTGGCCATTTTCACCTTGATCGATAGCAGTTTTTAGTTTCTAGTTATGCGTAAATTAAGAATAATGTTGTATATTTTTTGAAAATTAAAAGATTTCTTAATGAACAATGTTGATTTAACAAACATGCAAAAATAGTAAGAGTTATCATTTGTTTGCAACTTCAAAAAATTATCAAATTATACTCTATGCTGCCTTTGTTTTTTCTTTATATATATCTTGCATAATATAATGATGAAAACATACAGTAGCATGCCATTGTTTTCTGGTGGTTCAAAATTATGGTGAAAAAAAGGTTTTACCATCTTTGGTTTCATTATATTTATGCATCATTAGCCTGGGAACTTCTCTTATTGTTTATATACTGGATAGATAATATTACAGTCCGTTGGCTTACAGATTGTTACCTAATGACAGACTGAAGCTGTTGTAGCATCACTTTATTTTTCCGGAAAATGCAGTGTTAATGTGCTTAAGGTAACATATCTTACTTTCTTTAACCGCTTTATTATTGTTATTGTTATTATTATTATTTTATCATGAAAGCATATTAAAGCATTAATAATGAAGAATGGAATTTAATGAACTGTGTTATTCTTGATCGTCGTCATTCAGAAGCTTGCTTATTGTCTCGCGTTACTTCCTAAATCAAGAGGAGATGCAGATAGCTGGATTGCAATGGTACGGAAGATTCTATTATTGGTTAATGGTTACTTGACTGATATCTTCCATGGTCTAGAAGAAGGTTTGTGTTAATACCACATTAATTGGGATGGTTCTTCTGTTGAAGGATAGTAAGTGAAAAATTGCATTTGTTGCAGAAACTAGATGGGATGAAGCTGTTAGATTATTGGTTCCACCAGGAGAGGCTACCCCAACTTCCTTATGGGGTCAAACTTTGTTGGAAGAGACATCAGACAGGGCACAAAAGAGATCTAAGATAGCAAGTGTTTCTACATTGATTCTTAGCTGTTGTACGATGCTTACAACTTCATATCCCGTGCAGGTAATGCTGTATGATTAGTGGCATTTAGGGAAGATTTGATTAATACACAAAGATTATGCCCAATGTTTATTGTGTTTTTTTCACTGTTAGATGTAGATGATTTTGATATTCAAAACTGTTTTATGATTTATTAATAGGTGACTGTTCCTATTCGCTCACTATTGGCCCTTATCGAGAGGGTTCTCATGGTTGATGGCTCTCCTCCACGTACTATGTCACCTTTTGTGATTGCTACAGAGCAGGCTTTCGTTTGTTCTGAACTTCCAGCTTTGCATTCTTCCAGTTTGGAACTGCTTACTGCAGTCATAAAGGGCATGCGCAGGTATTTTACAGGAATCGTGCACTGCTAAACAAATTATTTGTATATATTCTATGTAAAGGAAATGATTGTTTCTATTGTTTTTGCACAACCTTTTGCATTTAACTTAGTGGACTTGTATTATTCATCTTCATTTTGCTTTTGTATTTTTTTTTTTTTTTTTTTTTACAAATGAATATCTAGATCAGTAATTTAATACGCAAATCTTATCTATGAGACATTTAAAATGCTCATTTGGTAATCAACACATTTTTGGTGTCTGTTGTTGCCTAACTTTAAAATCCAGATAAGCTCTGCCAATTATTCTATTGCTCTTTTGACATGTTATAGTTGTTGCTTTACCTTTCCTATTTAGAAGAATAAGAACATAATTTCTCTCAGTTGACTATTTTGCCATTTCTTTGTATCCATTTGCAGTCAACTGTTGCCACATGTTGCATATGTTGTGCGACTTGTGAAAGAGTATTTTAGAAGATGCCAATTATCAGATCTAAGGATAAAAATCTACTCAATCACAAAGATATTGTTGATTGACAGGGGTGTCGGTATGTAGAAATTTCTCATGTTTAAATGATTTTATTTTGTACTGTTTGTTTATGTGTCTGAACTTATGATATATCTGCAAAAATTGGGCTTGGGTTTGTATGGATTCTAAATGATCTAAAAATTATATTACCATGAATAATTGACCCTTCTTTATTTTTATTTTCTTTTGCTGAAAATCTGAGCCATGCTTAATGGCGAAAAAATAATTTCACAAAATATTTACATTGACAAAATATACCTACCAGCTGAAAGTGATGGAAGTAGACCTATACGGAGTTCTTCCTTTAAAGCCTCAATTGCAAATAAAAGCATCATTTTATTAGGGCTAATTGTTGTGTTAACTGTCTAGGCAAAATATTCTAATAGCAAATTATTGGCCTGGTCAAAATCTTATTATCATGACCAAACTGTGAACTATATTGAATGAGTAATATTTTCTTGTCTTGACATTCCTTAGAATAGTAAAATTGGAAGCTTTTTAAATTCACATTAAAGCACGTGATTAGGAGGGTCTAATCTCTATAATAATTCAAGAGTATGATTATAAATAAATCAGTGGGAAATTACAGTGGGAAATTACTTATAAAGTCGATTTTCACATATGAATTCATTATTGATTAAGTTCAGCCCTTAAATTGAATAATAATCATTATTTAAAGGACTGGTCCATCGCATGTCTTTGAAGATTTAGTTTTTGTGCTTAAAATAGTAAATCTTTTCACATTCTTCTATGGGGTTTTCTTATCACTGTTGCTCCTTTGATATGTCTTGATCTCTTGTTACTTTTGAAGAGACATTTGATTCGTTTCTTCAATTAATTTGCTGGGTTATCTGCTTGTATCCACATTCAGTTATCTTTGTCTTGGGTAGGCTTTTGCTTGGAATGCAGAAGATGATCCTGGACATTGCTCCAGTAACTTGGTACCGTTTGTTGCCTTCTTGTATGAAGGTCGATTTCGGGGCTTGATTTTACTGTTAACTGATTCCTCTATGCATATTTTATGAAGGTCGATTTCGGGGCTTGATTTTACTGTAACTGATTCCCCTTACTAATTCACAAAAGTAATTACGAAAGGTTACTCTAGTTGGTGCATCTCTCTTCATTTTCGTTGCACCATGTGCATTAACATTTCAGTATCCAATACATAAATTCTTCCTTGAGTGTCATATATATATCATTACCGATCCTTCCCACTGCTCAGCATATGTTTAAATTTTTTTCTTATTTTTTTCTTAAAGCATGTACTTTCGGTAAACGTTGTTGTCGTGTGACCAAGAGGTCACGGGTTCGAGTCTTAGGAGCGGCCTCTTGCCAAATAAATTGGCAGGGGAAGGCTTGCCCCCAGTACACCCTTGTGGTGGGACCCCTCCCCGGACCCTCGCTCAGCGGGGACGCGTAGTGCGACCGGGCCGCCCATGTACTTTTTTTATCATTGTTTTCCTATTTTCACCATTTCAATGTAAAATTGGTTGTTATGTATACTTTTAGTTTTCGCTCTTTGTTGAAATTTTTTATTTACACCTGTTTCTAATTCACAATCATATATTCTGATCAGGAATAGCAATATTACTTGCACAGGAAGTTGTCAACAATGCAATTCTTGACTTAGTTGCTGGTTGTGAGGATACATCTTTTAGTGCAAATCCCAAGCCCTCTTCTGAAGCATTGCTGCCGACTTCCCACAGGAAAAGGAAACTTGGGGCAAGTGTCCCTCCTGAGCAAAACAGTGACCAAATTAATTTGGGAGTGGAAGGACCAGGGACTTGTTCGACAACTCTGATTTCTGTGAAAATAGCCTCCCTTGAGGCATTGGAAGCTCTTCTAAATGTGGTATGCATATCTCTTTGATTTCTATGAAGGTTTACATATATAAATGCTGACTTAATAATGCAACTTGTTCTGGTCCAGGCCTCCAAGGTCTTCAACCAGAGGTGTTGTAATAGAACAGAAAAAGCGAAAAAATATGTCTCTTCCCTTATCCTTCGCTACTATTATGTCTATTGAGAAGAGAAATGCAATTGCTTTTAGATTTTCAAAAATCTTTTGTTTGGATGTGTCTCTTCAGCTACCCTCTCAATCTACTAGTATATGTATGTCACAGATGATTAAAACAATTCTCGAACTGTCATGGTATCATAGTTTCTTAGACCAAGAGGTCAAGGATTTACATCTTAGCAACTCCATTTGTTAGTGAAATTTTAGCACATGATAAATGGGGCCTATCTTGTATATGCTTCAAGCCCAAGGAGCATTTGTATGCAGGGGTGTGCCAGAAACTATCCTTACCTATCAGCTTAAACTTTTGGGTTAAATGGTTCTTGGAAAATATAGATATACTTTCCATAGATTTGGAAATGTCAACATTACACATGGAAGGGCTAGCGAGGCTATGCTCTTTTCTTCTCTTCCCTTATCCTTTTCCTTTTAAATTTAAGTTTCATTTCTGGAATTAATTTTACTTGGAAAATAAGTTTTAAACATATTCGTAGAAGTGCTGCTACAAATACTCTGTCAAGACTGTTAATATCAGCTGGCATTACTCTTCTTGATATAGATAATCGAAGTAAAAGATAGTAAACTCTTTAAGTACATAACCACAGCTTAACTTAATGTATTGGCACCATGCCAACTTATCTGAAGCTATATTTAGCATTTTTAAGCTATGTATCTACATTTTGAGTACAACACAGTTTCTTTTGACAAATTATTGGTATTTAAACTTTTTCATTTATGTCTTTTTTTTACCATTCTTGTTTAATCTTTTTGGAGTTACATCAGAGCACGTTACTGTTTTGAATTCTATATCCTATCAATGGTTTAAACAGTTGAAAGTTTCTGTATTTCGAGATTTCGTTGACTCAATTTCGCACATGTTGAAAAAATATAGGAAATTGTCTGGGGTGCCTCTTTAGGTCAAAATCAAAGGTCGATGGTTTTACTGGCTAATCTGCAGGACTTCATATTTGTACCTACTTAATCTCCTTGAAAGGATAATTTACAGTTGTCTTCATACTATATTACCTGTTGGAGATAATTCCAGATTAACTTTATAGTATTTGTTTATGATTCGTTTCCAAATTCAATTTAAATAAGAACATTAAAATAAAACTTTTGACAGGGTGGTGCTTTGAGATCTGATTCCTGGCGTCCAAAAGTTGATAATCTTTTAATAACGATAGCGGCCGATTCTTGTAAAGGTGGATGGGCTAATGAGCAAAGGAACTCTTTCTTTCCTAATGGGTCCACTTCAACATATGCAGATTTGCAGCTTGCAGCTTTTCGTGCACTTTTGATATCTCTGCTTTCACGATCTCGCATGCGTCCTCCACATTTAGCCCGGAGTCTTGAGCTTTTCCGAAGAGGTAAATTTCATCTTAACATTTTGTGAAATTACTTCATTCTTTTAGTGTGCAGATGACATCTTGCTGTAATAATGTGAAATTTAATTCTGCAGGCAGGCAAGAAACTGGAACAAAACTATCAGAATTTTGTTGTCATGCACTCTTAACCTTGGAGGTGCTTATACATCCGCGGGCTCTCCCACTGACAAATTTTCAATCTGCGAACTCTTATGATGAAAAAGATGGACGCCAAGAGACTTTTTACTCTGGTGGTCAGCATCAAAACGCCCAATTTTCAACTGGAATGCAGGAAGTAAGACGTGGATCTCATGATTCTGACGATGATCTGTATGAGAGCTGGTTGGGTGCTAGTAAAGAAAGTGACACAGTGGTCGATGGCCCAGATGAAATCTTAAACGGAGAAAAACCTTCTCAAAATTCAGGACTTCAATGGGCAGAGAAAATTACTGCAGCAAGTGCGTTGGATACAACAGGAGGCTCTGGCAATAATATGATGGTCGAATCACGACCAATTCAAGACTCCATGATGCAGCTTCAGGAGCTTGTATCTTCCAAAGGTGCTGCAATTTCTGAAGTCGATGATCCTCAATATACAAAAATAAAATCAACAATGTCTACCTTGAAAACGGATGCTTTAGTTTCTACAAGTAATGAAAGGGCAGCAGTTGAGGCTCTTACAGCAGATATAGGTGGTGAAATTGCCCCCCCAGTTGGAGACACCGGAACTTCATCAAGTGCTGCAATAAGCAAAAAATTTGCTGCTGAGTCAGATGAGGACACATCTTCGGATTCAATGCCAGATATTGTGGATGCTGATCCAGATTCTGATTAGAAGCTAAGTTAGTTTTCTTTGATGTATCCTGAAGCACAGAGTGGCAGGCAATGCCTGCCCAGAATTTTGTGAGGGTCCTTAGAACATGAAATTATACATACAATGCAAGACTGTCCTTTCATAATGTTGTATAATGAATACAATTTTGGGTGTTATATTTAGGGTGGCAACGAAGTTGCAGCGATTCTCTACCACTAGAGAATCCTAGAAAGTCAGTCCTTCCTTCCTGCTGCTGGGACAGTGCCTTGGGAGAATTTTCCCCCATTTGGCTGAACCCACCGCAGGCAGGTATATAGTTTTATGTTTATATAGGTTTAGCAAAGACTTCAAGTGCAAGGGAAATATGAAAGTTTTGCATTTCCAAATCAAACTAATTTTTGAAGTTCTCCCACTCATATAACAAACAAAACAACAAGAACATAGCATTGAATGAATTTAACTGGAATTGTTCTTGTTACTGTTGAGATGAAAGTGATCTCTAAACATGGGCCTTAAGACAAAAGCAAGGGTCTTCTTCTCAGTTTGAAAATGGAGGTTTGGTAAATACTTGAAATTTCTAGTACAAATTATGAGGCTTCTAAACTCTTCCACTCAAGGGGTCAAAAGTATCATAATAAATAATATGAATTGATGGTCTAACTCGAGATTACCAATGATAGTGAGTTGCTAATCTTGAAATTAAGAGTCCAAAATTAGTAGCATAGTACAATACAGGAATGGCATGCAGATATAAAGGATATTGGTATAACTCAACTTGTAAGTTAATAGTTTCTATACTCATATTGGGTTGGATGAGCATAATGGACAATGAATTCAATTCAAGGATCAGCTTCATTTGTTTATACTGGAAGATATAAATTTGTTCCTAGAGATGGAGATGAAAATGCTTTTATAAAAAACACTAGATTGTATTAGTAACCACCGACCATTGCCTGTCTCCATGTCGGCAGTTCTCACTAAAGCCGGCCGTCAGATTGTTATCTAAGGGCATCAGTTGAGAGGCCATTTATTTTTGCTACTCTTTTATTGTTATCTAAGGGCATCAATTGGAGGATAATATGCTACTCTTCTGGTCGATTCGAGTTCTTTTGGCTTGACTTCAGCTCTTCACTTGTGAGTTCTGTCTACACAACAACCAACTTCAAATTCACATCAAAAGCTTAAAAGATTTGAATTTCTTTTCAGCACTCTATGATTGTTTGAGTTTGGGTCTTCAAAAGCCTGTCTAGTTAGACGTGGTTTTTGCTAGATGGCGTCTGTTCATACAGTCATATTACAAGCTTTTGGGGAGAGGGGAGGCTGCAGTTTTTCCTTGGAAATTCTCTCCCTACACTAGTGCAATTGTTCTATTGTCATATATTTCTCTATTATCAACAATTAATATCAGCTCTATTTCCCTATATTCTGTTGTTAATATGTTAAACAGTATTGTGCAAAAGATGAATATATTATTAGAATTTAGAAGATGGTACCGTAGGACTAATTTAAAGAGAATTTAATTAGAATGAATTGTTGAATTCCAAAATGAAATATTATTGTTAGTTACTTCTTAGAGTATTGATCAAAAGTTGACATTATATACACTGATTAACACTCCCTTTCCTTTACTTACACTTACAACCTTTTTTTTTTTTTGAAAAAGCCTTACTCTTACAACTTGATATTATTGACAACTATAAAAAGAACACAAGAAAAGTGGATTTATTATCACCTCTAATCAAGTAATGGTGTGAATTTAATATTGTTTTGAGCAGCTCTGAAACATAACTTCTTTTTTTTTTTTTTTTTCTGAAATTGAAGAATATATTATATATATATGCTTTGGTAATGCGACTTTGAGCAGCAACAATGCCCTGCTTCCCATTTGTCGTCTTTTCTTTTGTTGATCTTCAATCAAAATCACTTCCTACCCTCGAGAAATAGAAACTTAATTATAGTTATATGCAACAACTATTTGGATGGGTCATACATCTACTAGTAAGAAAGCACATTTTGGTAAATATTTTTTTTTTTTTTTTTTTTACTAGTTTATTCATTTTGTTGAAGAAAAAACAAATTAATTCAAATAGTGTTCTTTAAATAAAATATTTTTGTAATCTATTCTTTATTTTTAATTATATATTTAGTGATGTTATGAGTACAGTGTTATTTAGTATTGTAAATCCCGATTTTCAATCCAATACCGGAGATTTTTAAATCCCCGAAATGTGTCAGCTCTAGACAGGCAATTTCAGTCTCCAAAACGAATTGAATCAGAAACAGAAATTAGTGGAAATAGTGAACAAGACTCGGATGTTTGAGTGGAATAAGAACACTAAACTCATGTTGGTAATGGTGATTCCAAATACAACAACAGTAACAGATTCAGATTGTCTTCTATAATGAAATGAGCAAACATAACATAACAAAGAAGTATATATACATACATATATATAACAATTGGCTTGGATACTGGTATTGAAGCATTGGGAGATTGTAGGCTACTCCTGTGGAAGTCGAAAACTAAAACAAATGGCATGAAAAGTCATTTGAATGCAAGCTACTTATTTGTTTTGTAATGATATGCAGTGTTAGTTTAATTGATTCTAGATCCATGTGAGATTTATCTCCAGCAACAAACAAATGAAGCTTGTCTTTTAGTATGATCCAGCTGCAACCAGGATTCTTCTTTATTCTTTTTGATTTTTTCACCATTCTTACTTGGTTTCCATCCTTCCTTTTTCCTACCATGTTATACAAATTCGATAACACTACATAAGGTGTTGCGTTTTCAGGCTCCAACTCACAAAGGTGTTCAGCCGCAAGCTTCGCTAGGTCTAAACGAAAGTGAATCCTGCTTGCTCCCAGGATAGCTCCCCATACTCCTGCATGACCCTCAAAGGGCATGGACTTTATTAAATCAACTGCTTCATCTAATAATCCAGCTCGTCCAAGGAGATCAACCATGCAACCATAGTGATCCACTCCTGCTTCAATTTTGTAAACAGATTTCATTATATTAAAATACCGCCGTCCTTCTTCTACTAATCCTTCATGACTGCAGGCTGATAGAATACCCAGAAATGTGATTTCGTTAGGCTTCCACTGCATTTGGCTGAATAAGTTTAGAGCTTCACTCCCATGTCCATTTTGGCTCAACCCATTAATCATTGAGTTGAAAGAAATAACATTAGGTGCACTAATATTCGAGAAGACTTGATAGGCTTCAGCAACATTTCCACATTTTGAGTACATAGATATGAGTGAATTCTGAATAGACAGATCAAACTGCATCTCCATTTTCACAACATGAGCATGGATCTGCAACCCTTGGTTTAGAGTTGCCAAACCAGCTGAAGCAGTAAGCACACTGCTCAATGTCATTGAGTTTGGCTTCACAGATTCCTTAAGCATCTGAATAAACCAACGAAAAGCCTTTTCGTACTCCCCATTACTCACAAAACCTGAAATTACAGCAGTCCAAGCTATGTCATCTTTATCAGGCATCATGATAAACATTTGGCTGCCTTTCTGAATCATCCCTTTGGAAAAAAGTCCTGCAATCACACTTGTCCAAGAAACCAAATCTTTTCTTGGCATATCCTTAAAAAGTCTATAAGCTTCCTCAATTTCATCATAGTGAACGTAACCCGCTATCATTGAATTCCAAGAAACCACATCCTTCTGGTTCATAGTCTGAAATATTTGATTTGCTCCAGCCAAATTTCCAAATCTACAAAGCATTGCAATCATAGAATTGCCTAAATAGGTGTCGAATTCAAATCCCATGTGGATAACAAAACCATGTAGCTGCATTGCCTCTCTGAATCTTCCAAATTCACCACAGGCGTCAAAAATTATAGTCAAGGTAGTAGGATTTACAGCAACATCAGTCTCTCTTCTCATACTCAAAAACAAACAAAAGGCATCATCGAAAGAGTCAACATTGATATAGCCATCAATCATACAAGTCCAAGTAACCACATTTCTCATTGGAATGGGCATCCTATCAAACAACTCTCTAGCCTCAGTAATCATACCCTTCTTGCAATAGCCATCAATCATAGAGCTCCAAGAAACAGCATCTCTCTCCACCATAGACTCAAAAACACGAATTGCCTCTTCTAATCTCCCACCCTTCATTAACCCACCTATCATTGCATTAGAGCAAACAGTGTCCCGCAACTTAAGCGGCATATCGGCATACAGCTGCTCTGCCTTATCAAACATCCCTGCTCGGAGAAACCCAGTGATCATCGTTCCATAAGACACAGCATTCCTTTCATCCATCCCAGAAAACAAACTAAAAGCTTCATCTACCAAACAATTGTTCCTTATATATGCTGTTATCATAGCATTATATGAAGTTATGTTTCGTTCAGGCATTTCGTCGAATAGTCGCCGTGCTTTTGTAATTTGGCCATTATTAGCATACACCGTTAACATGGAAGTGTAAGAAACGACATTTTTGTGCGGCATGCGGTTGAATATCAACTCTGATTGATCAACGTTGCCGTTTAAGCCATGCCTGGTGATCAAGGAATTGCAGTGAACAAGAAACTTGTTGAAATATATATTAGTTTTATGCGTGGGTTTGGAGGAGAAATTTGAGTAATAAAGAGTTGAAAAGGAAGAGTTATGTTGGTAACTAAATAATCTGATTCTTCTTAGGCGCATTGAAGATCATAAATTGACGAATAAAATGAACAAATTAGAATTCAATTCAGGATTGGTGATGATTTTGTGGAAACTCGAAATGTGAAGTTGTGGTCAAACCGGGTTTCTAATGCCGCCGCAAATGATGAAGTGAATGCGTGTATCTCTAATTCTCTGAATATTTCAAGTTACGGTTTGATGTGCTGCTGGTTTCTTGGAAGGAATAACAGATCGGCATTGTCTTGGCTTATGGGTTAGTCGAAATTGATTGCGAACTCGTCAATCTGGTTCGTAGTCTTCTTTTCCATTCTCTTATTATCTCTCATTGTGAAGGTTAATTTTGTTTTTGCTAGACATACTCTTTGAGTCTCAAGAAATGGTGGTCGTATCCTATCTCACTAATCTAGCACATGTTACTTTTTGGTGAACATCTAGCACATGTTACTACTTCTGTGTATAGCTTTACAAGATGAATGTTATTAATACTTCCTTCTTTATCACTTAATTTCAGTAACAATAGTTCAATTCAATAATTTATTATATTATAATTATTTATATATAAGTTAGGGTTAATTATAAAAATGGGTCAAATGGGAGGCTCATTTACATATTTAACCCATTTACTAAACTCACTACATATCTAGACTTATTTTGTATGACTTTCCCATAATACCCTCAATATTTACGTGCGGCTGTTCCTCCCGTCTGACTTCGCAGAGGTTAGCATATGCGAAACCTGCGAAGCTAAATATGCGAAGCCTGCGAAGCTAATGTTTGGTTTAATTGATGATTTTAGTTAGCATATGCGAAGTCTGCGAAGTTAATGTTTGGTTTAGTTGATGATTTTAGTTAGCATATGCGAAGCTTGCGAAACTAATATTTTAGTGGATGATTTTAATTAGCATATGTGAAGCTTGCGAATCAAATGTTTTGGTTTAGTTGATGATTTTAGTTAGCATATGCGAAGTCTGGATGTGTTTTTAACAAAATTCGCTAAGTGGTATATAACAAAAAATGGTAAACAACAACAGATTCTAACATTATTTAACAAAAAACTCAGAAAATAAATTAATACACCAACAATAATTCAGTGAGATTTATAGAATTAGGCATTTTCTCTGCGTTTCCCAATCTTCCGCCTCACGGAACGAGGTTGCCGTTCGCTCTAAAATCGCCCTCTTTCTTCCCTTTTCTCTGTTGTTCGCCTTCTTCCTCGTCTTTTCTCTCACTTTCACCTTCTTCTACCGTCTGTTTGCATTCTTCCTCTTCTTTGCTCTCACTGTTCACCTTCTTCTACCGCCGTTCACCTTCTCTCACCGTCGTTCGCCCTAAAATCGCCCTCTCCTTTTTCCTCTACCGCCGTTCGCTTCCCTTTTCTCTCACCGGAGTAGGAGTTATCTATAATTTATCATTATCTATAAATTAGATAAAAGTCAAGAAATGATAGTTTATTAAAGTATATATCGATTAATAAAAAAATTAAAACTAAAGTATGCATCCATATTTAAAAATTAGGAATTGCATCCATATTATGAATTATTTCTTAAATTTACCGAATTTATCAGTGTTAGGGATAAAATTGCACCATTTTAGATGTTAGGGGTAAAATTACTCCTAACCCAAAATGTTATTTTTACACTTTAACCCTTAATTAGAATAAAAAGTTAAGAGTTTGTATTCATATGAAAATTTGTATTTTTTTTTGGTAGAAACAAGAAAGGAAAACAAACAAACAAAGAACAACTAACCTGGGATCAGCCTAGGAAAGCTAACCTCAATCCTGTCCTTTAAAAGAAGAGAAGAGAGAAAGATAGGAGGATCAAAAAAGGTAGTAACGCCTAACATCCCCTCATGACCAGTCGCCGCCAAGCGATCCGCAACCCGGTTTTGCTCTCTGAAAATGTGACTGAACTTTAAGAACTCAAAGGAAGAGCAAAACCTTTTAATAGCTTTGATAAGGTTGCGGCTATTAAGACAAATAGCATGATTATCAGAAATCATTTTGATGGATCCATGTTATCAGACTCCACAGATAACCTCTTAACACCCAGACTCTTGGCAAGCTTGATACCAGAGAGAATACCCCAAAGCTCCGCAGAAAAGGAAGAGCCCAACCCCAGATTCTGAGTGAACCTAGACAGCCAGGCGCCCCCCGCATCTCTAAGAACACCTCCGGCAGCAATCTTTCCATTATTAAGGCAGGAGCCATCCGTATTCAACTTCACCACCCCATCTCTCGGCCTGCTCCATCCAACGAGGTGGACATCTCTTTTCTGGGTAGACCTGGCAAGGGAATCCCCTTTGAAACTCTCAGTCATAATAGAGAGTTTTTTCGAGAAGAACTGAGCTAAGTTAGGAATAAAAACAGTTTTAACACCAAAAATCTCCCCGTTCCTCCACTTCCAAATTTGGTGACAGATGATAGCAAAGAAAATGTCACCATTCTCCATGTTAGCCAGTAATTTCCCACTAACACCATCAGAGAACCAGTCATACTCAGAGTGGGCAAGGAAAGAAGAGAGAATGTGGTGTGGGAGAATTTTCTTCCACACCTCTTTACTCTTAGAGCAGTCCCTAAGAGCATGGCATAAAGTTTCATCATGGCCTCTGTATCTACTGCAAGCTCCTGAATCCACCAAATGCCGTCTGTGCCTATCCGAATTAGTAAGCAACCTGTCCTTAACTCCTAGCCACAGGAAACTCCTAATATGGTAAGGGACTCTAAGGGCCCAAATGGATTTCCAAGTATCAGAGAGAGGATCAGACCTATTGAGGGTAAAAGCTTCAAAGGCCGATTTGCAAGAATAAGCTCCATTGTTAGTCAGGGCCCAGCAATGCTTATCCTTATCTTCCTCTTGATTACTAATCTTCACTCCCCTAATTCTAAGGAGAGTATCCAGACTAAAGAAGATATCAAACTTTGACCAAATCCAGTCCCCCTCAGAGTCCACCACATCGGCAATCCTCCAGTTACGGATGTTACTAGGCGGGGGGGGGGGGGGGGGGGGGGGGGGGGAGCTACACACTTCTAATAACGGTTTGTCTCCAATCCAGGTATCATTCTAGAAACTGATGGACTTGCCATTACCCACCTCCAGGCCAACCCCCGAGCAGAACTCTACAAACACAGCGCTAAGCCCTTTCAAGAGGAAAGAACAATTGACAACTCTCTTCTTAGGGCCCCCAAAGATTTTGTCTTTCCGATACTTACCACAGAGAAGACGAACCCAAAGAGAGGAGGGGCATTGCCACATTCTCCAAAGAAGCTTCATTAATAAGACTTTGTTATTGTCCTTAGCTTGTCTTATGCCAAGACCTCCCATACTTTTCGGCTGGCAGACCTCCTTCCAAGGGACAAGGTGAATCTTTTTCCCCTCTCCAGACTCTCCCCAAAGGAAACGCCGGTTAATTTTGTCAAGCTCATTGAGAACAGGCTCAGGCAGTCTGCAGGCTTGCATGATATGATTAGGAGCCGCGCAATTGACAGACTGAATTAGCGTCAGACGGCCTGCCAGGGAAAGAGAACTAGCTTTCCAATTAGCACACAACCCATTGGTCTTATCCAGAGTCTCTTTAAAAGAGGCTTTTGAAACTCTGTTGCTATGGAGGGGAACCCCAAGATACTTACCCAAAGAGTGAGTAAGAGGAATACTAGATAAATCACTTAGCCTTTTACAAACGCCTTTATCCATGTTCTTAGAGCAAAGCATCTGATATTTTTGGATATTAATCTTCTGGCCAGAAGCAGCACAGAAACAATTAAGGATATCCATAACCACACCAACTTGCTTCTCATTCCCTTCCACAAAGATCATCACATCGTCAGTGAAGAACAAATGGGTAATAGGAGGGCAAAACTTGTTAATGGACACAGGATGGAAAGTCCCCTTGCTCACAGCCTCTTGGATCAGGTGAGACAACCTCTCCATAGCAATGACAAAAAGGAAGGGGCTCATAGGATCCCCTTGACGGATACCCCTGGAGGGAGAGAACTCGTCAGACATATCTCCATTGATCAAAACCTGAAAAATAGGAGAAGAAATGCAATCCTCAATCAATCTCCTCCAGTTATCCGGGATGCCAGCTCTCTTTAAACTATCCAGAAGGAAACTCAAGTTTAAACGGTCATAAGCTTTCTCCAGATCTAGCTTTAGCGCCACTATCCCTTTCTTACCCTTCTTCATCTTCATGGAGTGAACCATCTCCTGGGCAATAACCACATTATCCATCATTTGCCTGCCAGGAACAAAGCTGCCTTGATTCTGGCTTATAATCTCAGGAAGAATACGCCGGAGTCTATTAGCCACAATTTTAGTGATAGCTTTATATAACACATTACAAAGACTAATCAGCCTCATTTGTAAAAAGGAGGAAGGTTTTTCAACTTTTGGGATCAGAACCAGGAGAGTTTTATTCACCAGCCTAATATCGTTGGAACCGTTAAAAACACCTTTAACAAAACTGTAAATGCCCTCCTTCACAGTTTTCCAGTGTTTATGATAAAAACTAGCAGGAATACCATCGATCCCCGGAGCCTTAGTAGCTCCAATAATGGAGAAAGCCAGATCAATTTCTTTCTGGTCAATAGGATGGAAAGCTTCCTTAATAGCATCCTCCTCCAACCTAGGAAAGGAAATCCCAGAGAGGGCTTTATCCAGATCCACCTCATCCTCTTTAAAAAGGTCTTTATAGAAGTCAAGGGTCAGGCGACGAATATCTTCATCCTCATAGACCCAATCACCATTGGAGTCTTTAATAGCATCGATCTGATTCCTCTACCTCCTAATAATAGTAGAAAGGTGGAAAAACCTGGTATTCCGGTCTCCGTCCTTAATCCAAGCCTTTCTAGATTTCTGGAACCAAAGAAGCTCTTCCTGTCTAAGCACAGCTTCCAACTCGTTCTGGAGAGATCTAAGATGACAATTCAGACTGTGATCGAAACGGATCTCCAAACAGCGTTGAATGCCTTCAATTCTTCTTAAAAGTTTATTTTTTCTTCTGATAATGTGGCCAAAGATGTTTTTATTCCATCCCACCACATTCCTTCTAAACCCCTCAGCGGCAAGGAGAACATTAGAATGAGGTTGCCAATTGTCTTTAACAAAATTTTTAAACTCAGGATGGGATTCCCAGGCAACAAGGTACCTAAAAGGTCTATTCCCTTTAAGCCGATGACAATTAACCAGCTTAACGAGGATAGGACAATGGTCAGAATGACGGAAAGGGAGATTCAGCACGTTCACCTCGGGAAATCTATAAATCGCAGCAACATTCGTATAAACTTTGTCCAACCGAACAAACACGCTATTCCTTTTCCAAGTAAACTTGTGACCAGCGGCTCCCAGGTCAGACAGCCCGTATAAATCCATATTCTGCTTGTGATTAAGGCACCGGTTCATATAATGATTACCCCCCCCCTTTCTGATCACTCATAAGGGCAATATCATTAAAGTCCCCAGCCACCATCCAAGCATCCACCATGCTTGTACTTATAGAATACAGGATCTCCCACAGCCTTTTTCGGTTAGTCAAAACAGGATCGGCATAAACAAAGGTGACAAAGAAAGGTTTATTACCAGGGTAACACACCTTACTATAAATGAATTGATTATCCATACTGATAATATCAATATTAACATGACCTGGCTTCCAAAAGAAACAAATCCCCCCTGCCCGACCAGTAGCCTCCGATCTGACACAACTCCAATTCTTAAACTTTCTAACCACCTCATCTGCTTTGGAACCACTAACCTTGGTTTCTAGAAGAGCAAAACAAGAAGGATTAAATTTCTTAATTAGATCTTTAACATGGATGCGGGTAGCCTTGCTAGCCGCACCTCTAACATTCCAAACAAAAAAGTCCATCAGAAAGGAAGACTACTGACACAGGCCCACACCCTAGACCAGGTATTTATTCGGGGCTCCTGAGAGCCTTGAAGAGGTGCCAGCATGCCCCCTTTTATCCCAAGAATCCAAAGAACCATGGTTCTTTTTAGGGTTAGCCTTAGGTTTCTTCATATTCAACTTATTGACTCCCATAGTCTTTCCAATTGGGACATCAACAAGAGTTTTCAAATTACTAACCTCATTAGTCATCACTTTTCCTGTTGAGCCAAAGATCTGGGAGCTCCCCTTGGCAACAACTTTGGAGTCGAAAAGATGATTAATAGAGTCACCTAGGATGGTGGCTGGCTCGGCAGGTTCAAGGCCTGGCATGCTTAACTCCATATGCTCATTAGAAAGCTCCGAATCCTGTCCATCCTCAATAGACAGGACTCCGAACCTTGACCCTGAACTGGATGCTGAATCCATACCAGCACCAATTTTGATGTCAGGGGGCCTGACCTTGATCTCAGGAGCAATTTGGAGAGAATTCATCTCCTTACTGATATCTGGAGATTGATTCCGAGCAGCATTTGCTCGTGGCTTCCTTCTGACCGACCTTTTAGCCAGCATCCATGGGCCAAAATTCCTCCCTTCACCTTGACTCTCCTCAGCTCTACCTATGTTAGGCACCACCACCTCCTCAACCACCTTCCTTCTTTTATGACAGCCATCATAAGTATGGCCAAACATACCACACTCATATCAAATATTGTGAATACCTTCGTATTCAATATGAAAGACCTTATTCTGAACGCAGAATTTAGACAGAAGAGGCTTAGCAAGATCAATGTTGATACAAACCCTAGAAAATTTGCCTCTCACTGCCCCAACGGTAGTTTTGTCCACATGGTGGACTTTCCCAACCAGGCCTCCAATTTTATTAAGGAATCTTTCGCTATAGTATTCAATGGGTAAGCCTGGGAATCTAACCCAAGTAAGGATCCTGTTCACAGAGCAGACATGAGGATTAAAATTTGGGACCCAATGCCTCAAAGCCAATACATGATTGGATATGATATAGGGGCCACCATTAACTACTGCATTAAAATCTTCTGCCCTTGTAAACTTAATGACATAGTAGTCATTCTCCAGGTCCGTAATGGTAACCTTCCCTTTCTTCGCCCATTGTGCCTGGATCCTCTGAGCAAAGTAATTGAAGCTTATCCTTTTCCCAAGCACAGTGACAATTAAGGCAAGTTTCCATTTGGACCTGAGGACACGCTTATCTTCAGAAGAAAGTCGGATCACAAGACACAGCGGGTCCTCTTGTTCACCGTCCTCAATATTAGAGCCGGAAAAGACATCCTCTGACTCCTCCTCGATAATGTCATCTTCCATCATGGGTTCCTCCTCGGTCACCCCCATCACCTTATCTCTCCAGGAAAATCTCCCCAGGCCTTTTTCAGAGTTGAAATTATCAATCGGGTTAGCAATAGAAAATGGGATAATGTGACCCGCAGCCCCCTGGACCAACGCCCCGCCGAACGGGGCTGCCACAAAATCCCTAATTTCCCTAGAGTCTACTAACTTCGCCAGAGCCCTCACCTGGGCAGCCTCCGTCACAGCCGGCACACCCGTGGCATTTCTGCACCCTTCCATTTTATCGCCAGGCCGCTCCCGGCCACACTCCCCAACCAGAGCGAACTCCCCCGCTGCGCAGGCCACATCCGCTTCAGGGCCAGGGAGCCGTGCTCCAGCCATCGCAGAAGCGGATCCCCTCACCTGTCCATCCGCATCGGCTTCCGGCACCCCGAAGAGACCCGCGCCAACTGTCCCGCCTCCTACCATTCCGGGCTCCGCAGGAGCCTCTCTCCTCTCCCGACCTCGCTCCGACGCAAGAACCCCTGCGTCAACCAAATCCGCAGCCGGATCCGGCTCCCCACCCCCATAACACACCGATCGGACCCGCTCCCTCGACCTATCCCTAATACGATCACCGCTCCCCCGCCTACCTCGTGGAGAACCCTCCGATCTCCCATCGCCCTCCGCCATCATCCCCTCCGGCGCTGGATCCACGTCCAGCCCCCTCCCCGCCGCCTGAACCACCGATCCCTGCGTAGATCGGCCGCCCGCACTCCCGTTCGTTGAAATCGCCCCACTACGTTTCTCACGCTCCTTCGCCATTAATACGAAAGTTTGTATTTAATTTCACAGGCTTTAAATTATATGTAAATTTGTGTTTGTATGTAATTTGTATTTTTAATTTAAATTAGACTCATTTTTATTTAATTTCATAGGCTTTTATCGAATCAAGATTTTATCAACCCGAGCTTTTATTTGATATTCAATTTAGTTTTATCTTTAATAATATATTTATTTATTATTGATATTATTAAATTTATTAGAACCATTATTATTATTATAAGTTTATTAATGTCCAATATTATCATTAAAATTATTTTAAAGTCTAATATCATCATTATTGTTAAGTTCGGTTAAGTTCGGTAGCATTCAGTTAAGTTCAGTAGCATTCAGTTAAATTCAGTTCAGTTCAATTCAGTATCCAATAACATTCAGTTCGGTTCAATTCAGTAGCATTCAGTTCAGTTTAGTTCAGTTTTTTTCAGCGATAAAGAACAGAGCCTTCCTCTGTTTTAGTTTCTCTCTCAAGAGCAAGAACTGCTCTCTGAGACAAAAAAAAAAAAAAAAAAAAACCGCCTCCTTCTTTCTTTGTTCTTTTCTTTTTCTTACTATTTTGTTTCAAAATCTTCAAGCCTTCTCTTTTGTGAATCTATCGTCGGGTTAGATTTACTGTATTGTTTTTTTTATTGTATTTTCTTTTTAGTCTGTATTTGTATATTTCATTAGATCTCTGTATCCGTTTGTATTGTTTCTACTCTCTATTATTCTGCTATTTATACATTTTTTCGGATTTAGCAAGAGCGAAAACGGTTTATTTTATACGTGGATCAATATATTTACGTGGTTGCAACAAAAGAAATGATTTAGATCCGAATATTCGGAAGGGCCTAAATGATGAAGATTCGATTGCAGTTGCTTTTCTGCGGATTAGGATTTCAATGAACTATATGTGTTCTTGTTTTTCTGTATGTTTTATACCTTTTATGGATTTTATTGCTCTTTGTAGTCGTTGTGGTCCAATTGTGGATTTTGTAAGGTTTTTTACCTTTTCCGTTTCTTATTGTACTTATTCTTTTCGTATGTAATGAAAATATAGACATTTTCATCAAAAAAAAAAAATACTTCCTCTGTTTTTATTATGTCATTTTTTTATTACCAAAAGTTTTCTCATGATAAGAGAAACATAACTATTAATACAAATAATCTTAATTAAGTCATATAAATTAAGAAGAAAGAGAATTTTGCATAGAAAATAGAGATTTATTAGAAAATAAGTATTAAAGATAAATTAGTTATTTTAATAGTCTCGTTAATGTTATATTAGGTTTGATAAAATCTTAAATGACATATAATAATAAAAGAATGGAAAGAGTATGATATTACATAAAATGATATCATTCGAGAGGAAAACTATTATTCTTCCTAATTTGAGAGAGTTTTTCTCGGAAAAATTATCTAATATTATTGATAGCTTCAAAGGAGATGCACTCGATAGTTCTACCCAAAAGAAGATTTTTCACCTCCTTGGCTGGTGTAGGCCTAGAGAAGGGGTGGTAAAATTGAACACGGATGGTTCTTGCCTTATTAACGGTAAAATTTCTGCAGGAGGTGTTCTCAAGGATGATGAGGGTGCTTGGCTGTCTGGGTTCGTTCATAATCTGGGCATGGGTTCATCCTTTTCGGCTGAACTTTGGGGGATTTTTTCTGGCCTAAGACTGGCTAAGAGTCTGGGGTTGAAAAAGTTGCTTGTAGAATCTGACAACCTCGAGGCCATCAGTATGATCTCTGATAAAAAAAAAGCTATTTGTTTAAATAGCCAAAACTTAATCAAAGGTATTAGAAGGCTTTGTTCTTCCTTTGACTTCATCAGCTTCAGCCATATCTTCAGAGAGCAAAACCGTGTAGCAGATCGTTTGGCGGCTGATGGGCATGAGCGGATGTTGGGCATCACAACTTTATCTTCTCCTCCTGATTATTTATTTTCTCTTCTTTTGGAAGATGTTGTGGGGGTCAGCTTCCCTAGGCTAATCCCAGGTTAATCTTTTTGTTTTTCTGCCTTTTCTTTCCAGTTCCTACAAAAAAAATGATATCATTCGAAATATATCTGAATTCATGTGTCTTCATCTTAATCTTGTAGGGACGCCTGAAGTAAGGAGGATCAATAGATTAAACTAAATAGGAATACACATTTCTTAAGATATGTGGACCAATGAGATACTTCCCAAATCCTCTTCGGATGAGGACCCTTCACTCAGTGCAAGAGGGGTCGGAGTACGGCGTCTTTCTCTGATGCTTAAGTCAGTGAAGATATTGATAGATAGTATAATGACTAAAAAGCAGAGTGATGTAGAAGTTGTTATGTACCTTATGATCATGGGTGTAAACAAGGGCTTGGGGGACCCACGTCTCTCTGACCGCCAAAACCACCATAACCAGGGGTGGTTTTGGCTCCCTGTCTCCAAGAAATATTAATGGGGTGCTGAATTAGCGCCATCAATTTGGCCCGAGCAGTGTTAGCCCCTTCATAAATCCAAATTTCTAATATTTTGGGTCTGTTAGTCCTTCCTATATCCAAATTTCTAAAAAAAAAAAATTGCTTGTTAGGTCCTCTCAAATCCAAATTTCTATTTTTTTTACCTGTCCCTAAATCTAATTTTTTTTATTAAACACAATTTTCTTACATGTTGGGAATCTTAGATACAATCTAGCTTAATTTTGAGAAGTTTTACATTGTTACTTAAAAATTGGTTCTTGACCACTCAGATTATAACACGTATATATACGAAAAAAATTTGAGCAAGTTCGATTTAGCAAAAAAAAAAAAAATTACGCGCACACGTGCAAAATCGACCCTCCAACCGACTAATCGTGTATTTGTCACTGCTTATGATGTTTGAGATAGCTATTTATAGAGATAATAGAAATGTACCCTATATTTGGGTAGATTTCTACGTGGCAATTCTTTATTAGCCCCACGTATTTATACATTTTTGCACATGTTTTCCCATTCCGCAAGTTACAACGTGTTTTGGGGTACATGGGTATATATTTTGAATCCTTCTTTGCGATTCGGACACGTGTCCTTGATGGTTATGCCTTTTACGTAAAGACTCCTCATTGGTCCACGTGTAGCTACACTTTTAGATGCTCTTTTTATAATGTGATATCACTTATTAATTGTTAATTGTGATTCATTTGTTCCGCTTGATTGATTAGCTGTTGTGAGTATGTGAGTTTACAACAGAATGAGAGTTTTAATGAGAGAGTGTTATAAATCATGGAATTTTAGGAAACGTGGTAAAAAAATTGGACTAATGCCACTTGTGGGAATGGATATGACATCTTAGTTATGCTTAAAATGATGGGTGAAGAACCCTTTTAGGGTCGTGTTTATTTACTGGATGTCCAAAGAGATGCTTTGCAGAATACTTCTTTACAGCTAGATGAAAATGTTACCATGAGTAGGTGATTATTATGTTTTACTAATTGTTATTTGTTGTTTTTCACAAAGTTAGTTTCAATTTAGTTTGTGAGTTATTTTAGGTTCTTATTTCCTTTGAAACATGAGACTGTTTAAAAGTATATCTAGAATTCTATTTCGTTTTGTTTTCTTAATTAGAATATGAAGTAAAAACTTTATCTTTTAATGAATTTTATTAGAAAAGAGATTATACTTTTTTCTTGTCAAATAAGCAACGGATTTTTGCTTATTTCTGAGAGTTTTGGATGTAATCGAGTCTTATGAATTTAAGAGTTATAGGAACTTTAATAAATGATGAGATTATTTATTTATATCTACAATCCTATTTAGTTTGGATATCCTAATTATAATAGGAATTGAAAACTTGTTTTGTGATTTTACTTTTAAGCTTGTCTTAAATAAGGGTTGTTTGCTTATCTATTTTTGTTTTTTTTTTTGTGTGTGTGTGTATAAGATAGAGTAGCCTAAGGGCTACAAGGGACACAGATTGGGAAGGAGACGCCCAGGACATCTTGGAGGTGGATTTTATGAATTGCATTAGGGGGTTGATCAAGGATATGCAATCCCAACGGGAGATCATATGCAGGATTAGCCAAGCGGCCCGCACTTCAATTTCCTTCACGGTACGTGTGGGATATTACCACCATCCAATCTCGGTTCAACAGCTCCTTAATGGCGTCAATCAAGTTATAAAGCTCATCTGGACTGAGATCCTCTCCCTCCATAAGGTTGATCGCAGTTTGGCTATCAGATTCCACCTTCACAAATCTTAGACCCTTAGACCAAGCAAGTGAGTGAGCTTCGTAAATTCCCCAAAGCTCGGCCTTAGTGATTGAACAAGATCCAATATTTTTGGCAAATCTAGTGATCCACCTTCCATTGTGGCCTTTAAAGGCCCCATCCACATTAAGTTTGAGCCATTGGGAAAGTACTGGTTTTGGGCGCCTCCCAGCATACAGTTATTAGTTTGTTTGACCTCTTTACAAAAAGCTTTTATACTCTGAGAGAGATCAAACCAAGTCTTCCATTTATGCTCAAAAATTTCCAAGTTCATATTCCTCCAAAGAAACCAGCAGACGATCCCAAAGAAGACTTTCCACTCTAACCCCAGCCATTGTGAAGAACACTTTAAATTCGACATGAGCCATGATTTTGCCTCTTCCTGGGTGAAAGGATCAAACAAGATAGGATTGAGGAGATGAAGCCAAACCATTCGGGCTTTAGGGCAATCTCATAAGATATGGATCAAGTTCTCATCGCCAAGGTTACAAATAGCGCAGAAGCTAATTAGGGAGAGATGGCGGTGACATCTCTCAACATTAGTAAGAAATTTTCCTTTACGAACCATCCAGAGAAAGCATCTAATCTGTTGAGGCCCTGGCCAATTTCAAATCCAACTTCAGTCTAAAGAGATGGTGGAGCCAATTGAATCCTCCTGAAGAGCATAGACTGAGCTAACACTGAACCTTCCATTCGAGGTTCCAATCTAGAAGCAATTGTCTTCCATTGGATCACCACGCGGAGGCAGAATAGAGGCAATCTGAAGAGTGCAAATATGAGGTAGTGGAGGGGAGAACTTGGTCCACTTCCAATTACCATTACTATCCACCATGTCCTTCACCCTTAAGCTTAAATCATAATTTGCAAGGATGCCAATAGAAAGGAGTTTCAACGGGCCTAAATCACCCGCCCACACATCAGACCAAAACCGAGCTCTAGAACCATCACCAATGTGCCATTCGGTCCCCATAATAACTTCATCCCTCACCTGCAGCAGGGCCCGCCATAACGGAGAAGAGTTCTGCCCCGATTTAATCATGGCATCGAAGTAAGAGGAACACTTGCATTGCTCATAATTATCTGCACCCAAAGAGAATGAGGCTTATTATACTATCTGAAACCCCAATTTCATAAGGAAAGAGTTATTCTGTATGCGCATTTTCCGCAGGCCAATACCTCCAAAGTTGGAAGGGAGGCAAACGTCATCCCACTTCACAAGACTCATTTTCCTTTTATCTCCATCGAAGCCCCAAAGAAACTTTCTGATAATGTGTTAAAGTTTGTACTCAATATGCATGTGTAAATTTTAGAGATGGTTTAATTATATTGATATTGATATTTTATAAATTTATTATTTTATGCTACATATATAATTTGCCTTCACTACTTAAAAATCCTAGATACCTCCTAAGTAGAAGCATATCTAACACGATAGGTAACACTTCAAAGTGATACGAAACATAAAAAAAAATTATAGGATGATAGAAATTGTTTATAATTGTTAACCGAATTTCCTCGGGTAACTCTTGATCTATAACTTTTCGACCTGTTTCACTGAAAAAGAGGCTCCACCTTAAAGAAATAAACCTCAATGAATGCAGCAAAAACTAGTTCATAGAACTAATCATTACGAAAGCAAAATTGTAATATTCTTTCAGATAAAAAGGCGAAATATCACTCACGCTCATTTCTTAAATAAAAATTACTCAAAATTAAGTGATTTATAATAGAAGATTTTTTTGTTTCCTCGTTTTGCCGTTTCTGATTCTTGTTTTTCTTGTTTCAAAATTATTATCACGATTTTTGATATTTTTGCCACATGAGAGAGAGAATTTGAGAGGGAGAAGTTAAAGAGAGAGTATTTAGAAGAGAAAATATAAAAGGGTAATATTGAATATTTATGTTAGTTAAGTGTATTATGGGTATCTATTTTTAATTAAAAAGGTTAAATTTGTGTTGATCGGCCATTGACAGGTTAAATGTACTAAATTGTCTTGTCATCTTTATTTGAGGTACATTTTTTGGACAAAAATGAACTTTAGGTACCAAGGCGCTAAGAAGCTTTCATCTTTTTCATCCAGATTTTGATTTTTCTTTCGGCTTTTAGCCAGAAGATAAGTCAATTCTTTGCTTTATTTTTATTGAATAACATGTTTGATTGATCTATTATGCTATATTTGGTAGTTTCTTCTTTATTTGTAGTTTTTTTCTTTCTTCCTCTATTGATGGTTGTGGTATGTCTTTCTATATTGGTGGTTGTCGCGAGTCTTTCTATATGGGTGTTATCATGTGTTACTTCATGGAAAAGCAGAAGAAATTTTATCTATCATCACATAAATCTGGCTCATTGAAAGATCATGAAGTCCTTCAAGCACTATCTACTATTACTATATCACGATCTATGATATTGAAGATGCAAATTCAAACTTCTCTGATGTACTTCTGGATTATAATTGTTTAATTATTTATGTCGAAATATCATATTTTTTCTATGAATGAAACAAATTTTTCTTTAAACGAAACAATTATCTTTCTTCTAAAAAAACTAAAACAAAAAATTCAAAATTAATTTTTCTTATACTTTATTATTATATATTATCATTTATTAACATAAATTACTTCATATACATTTTATTCTCATTTACTTTGGTTAATAATTATTTGAAACCTACTTATGACAATAATATTTTGTTTAGTAAAATTTTTATTTTTATTTTTTTTAATAATACAGTGAGTCTATTTTATAAAGTATTCATTTTTACTAAAACAAAATTATGTTACACCAACAAAACTAAAATACAAGGAGCAACTGCATCAACTCAAAAGGCGTTTAGAAGATTTTATGATTGTTGGATGAGGGGAAAATCAACTGTTAGGAGTCCCATAACGTCTTTATCATTTCTCCATTTAAAAAAACATCAACATCAATCCCCTCTTTCAACTTGTCAGGCAATAACAAGTATAACGCTTTCCGAAACCAATGCTTTCTCATCCTAAAGAACGATAAATGAAATCCAGAAGAACATATGATATCAGGCAAATATAATCTGCCACGTAGCACCATAGAAGTTCGAACCAACTCTCAAAGATAGAGAGTACATGTCATCTCCTTACCGAAATATGGTAATACGACTGTGTGTCGGGGAGCTTGATTCAGGAAGTCTCATTAAAACTAGTCACGGATCCAGTCGTTAACATAATCACGTATGATACCAAGAATCACTGACCAAGTGGCCTTAAGGGATATTAGGCTGCGATATCTAGGCACACTTCCTTCTATCAACAGGAGACATATGGCCCACCTCGATCCACAATCTATAATCGTCTTCTATAGTTCGACATCAATATAAATAGAGTAAACTCAGCTCAAGATAAACAAGTTTATTCATTCTATTAAGCTTACATTACAACTTTAGTCTACTGATTGTGATCATCAGGGTCGATCCTAAGCCTTGGCAAGGAGTGCACTGACCTAGCAGGAATCCAAAAGTTAGTAGGTATATATATATATATATATATATATATATATATATATATATATATGGAAGAGTTCTCAATGGTGAGTCTCCATCCATGGAAAGTATTATATTTTGAATAGGTGACCTGCTATAGCAGGTTACCAAGAACTTATCAGGTTACCTAAAGCTATATTTCTCTCTCTATAATAAATTATTATCCATATTTCTAAAAAATACTCTCCCTCTATAATAAATTCATAAAAATAATTTGTACATAAAAGCATTTAAAATCATATATAAAAAGCATTAAAAAAAAACTCAAATGGTGTGAATTCTTCATCACCACCATTTTATTCTATCACGTCATTGTTCATCACCACCCTTTTCTTCTATTCTCCATTCACACATGACAATTTTTAAATTTTTCTAATATTAATAAACAGATTTTTATATTCAATACCATTAATGTTATTGTGCTTTTCAATTTGTTTTATGAACTAGTAATTCCACTCAGAGTTCCCATTATAAACATTCATAATAAATTGGAATAAAATACCAAAATAGGTTTAAGGTTTTTGGAAAAGTACCAATTTAGGCTCAATGTTCAAAATAGCACCAATATAGGTTTAACGTTTACAACATAACATCAATTTAGGCTTAACGTTTATAACATAGCATCAATTTAAGAATCACTAACAGAATGTGACACGTCAGCCGTTAAGTCTGCCAACTCAGCGCTACGTCACATAAGATACCAAAATAGGCCTAAGGTTTATAGAAAGTATCAATTTAGGCCATGAGTCATGGAATCATTGATGAAAAACAAATATAAAATCTTAATGGGTAAGTATACTAATTAATTGTATTATAATAAATATGAAAATAGAACTAAATAAAAAGATAACCTATAAAGTTAAAAGGGAAAAAAATATAATATGATTAATTGTGACGTTTAGCTTAAATTGGATATATTTTATAAACGTTAAACTTAAATTCGTATTATTTTGTAAACATTAAGCATATATTGGTGTTATTTTGTACGTGAGTCCTAAATTGATAATTTCTATAAACCTTAGGCCTATTTTGGTACCTTATGTGACGTGGCGCTGAGTTGGCAGACTTAACGGATGACGTGTCACATTCCATTAGTAATTCCTATATTGATGTTATGTTGTAAATATTAAGCTTAAATTGATGTTATGTTGTAAACGTTAAGACTATATTGGTGCTATTTTGAACGTTCAGCCTAAATTGGTACTTCCCCAAAAACCTTAAGCCTATTTTAATACCTTATCCCTAATAAATTCCAATTTTAATTGAACAAGAAGCATTCATCCCACACAAATCACTTGAATTCCTCACAGAAGATTCATTGCTGTGAAATCCAATCTTCAATTCCCCAATCCAAAACCATCAGAACATATTTCGGTAACCAAGAAATCTCGATTGTATTATAACTAAACCATTCCTTATCAACAATAAATTTAACTCTGCAATTATCATTTCCTTCCCCAGAATTAATCCCTCTTAACGACGCATTCATCCCTCTTAACCGGAATGGTGTGAAGCTGCGTGCGACCATCACCGATAAATAGTCAGAGATAGGAGGTGGCACTGGATAAAGCAGCGACGGCACTGGATAAAGTTGCGGTATTGTTATGTTACGTTATGCTACGTTAAGGTACAATGCACTAAGTTACGTTGAACTACTTTACACATAGTTGAGTTATGCTACGTTACGTTATGTTAGAGATTGTAACCTCAATGATTATATATAAATAAATGAAAGTTTAAAGAAATAAAAAAAACTAAAGATTCAAAAATTCAGCTTACAATCCTAAGGATTTATAGATTGAGCTTACAAATCCTAAAGATTTATAAATTGAACTTACATTTATTACATTACATCATATTACGTTATAAATTGAGCTTATATTTAATAAGTTATGTTACTTACGTCACATTAAGTTACGTTACGTTATGTAATGTAACATAAAGTAACGTAACAATACCTAAACATAGAAGATTTACATAAAGTTCAAATGTTTTACGTAAAACTTGATTTTTCGCAATGTTAGTGATTTTTTTTTTTGTAAAAATACAACTTTACGTTAATTAAGTCCAACTTTACATAAATTATCTCTAAAGATGTGAGATTTACGTAAAGTTCAAAATTTTTACATGAAAGTAACATTTTTCATGAAAGTTAGTGATTTTGATTTTGTAACATAGTAACTTTACATAAATTGAGTTTATATTAACATGTTACGTTACATTACGTCACGTTAAGTTACATACCATTATGTTACGCTACGTCATGTCAAGTTATGTTGTGTTAGATTACGTTATGCTATGTTAGATTACTTACATTACGTTACATTAAGTTACACTACACTAAGTTACGTTATGTTACATTATGTTAAGTTATGTTATGTTATGTTATATTACGTTATGTTACGTTACATTACTGTGAGCACAGACTTTTCTGACCCTCATGATGAAATTATTGTTTTCTTTGCTTAGTACGTTGCAGGTGGACCTCGCATTGCGTCACGCGGAATCACAATCCGAAATCCAATAAAAAAAGGGTTAGAAACGACTTCTTGTCTTAGTAGTCCGAAAATGTGGAAAAACTGAACGAGGTACAAACCGATTTTAGAAACTCAAAAATCCAAAACCCGAGACTTCCAACATTTATCCGTATTTTTATTATTTACATTATTCTCGCATTATTATCCATATTAGTATATAGTTCACCTAATTTTTGTTTTACTTATTCTTATTACAAAAACAAAGAAAAAAAAGAAGAGAGGTTGCAGTTTTTTTTTGGAAAAGAGAGCAAGAGTGGGCTGACCAAAATAATAGGAGTAGGAGCTAAGAGAAAGTGGCTGACTTTTTTTTAGAAATAAGGACAAGAAATTAATGAGGAGATAGGACTAGGCAGACAGGTGAAGAAATTGAGGGAATGGACCAAAGAAAGAATAAAGGGAGATCAGAGAAGGAAAAAAAGAGGGGGACACACATCAAACTCCGAAAACATTAGTCCAAAGGCTAAATTGACACACTAGTCTTTAGATTTGAGTAAAAACCTCTTTTAGTGTAACTTTTGGTGGATGAATTAGTTGAAATAAATAAGGTGAAGTTCAAGTATATGCTATTTTGATAATATTTTGCCTAAAAACATTCAGAAACGGCTAGGAAGTACAAAAATAAATAAAACATGTGCGAAAACTAAATAACAAGTACAAACGCATAAAAGTGCGAGAAACGCTAGCTTATTAGCCAAAAACTAATCAAAACTACCCTAAAAACCATACCTAAATGGGTTTTTGACCCTTATCATTACGTTCGATAACATGCCGTTACGTTACGTTACGTTACGTTACGTAAATTTACGTCACGCCATATTACGTTATGTTAATTTACACCATGCACATTACGTTACGTTATGTTTCAGTTTATTGATGTTTCAGTTTAGTAATATTTCAGTTCAGTGATGTTTCAGTTGAGTAATATTTTAGGTCAGTGATGTTTCAGTTCAGTGATATTTTAGTTTAGTAATGTTTTAGTTCAGTGATGTTTTAGTTTAGTAATGTTTCAGTTCGATAATGTTTCAGTTTAGCAATGTTTTAGTTTAGTAATGTTTCAGCTTAGTAATATTTCAGTTCAGTAATGTTTCTGTTTAGTAATATTTCGGTTCAGTGATGTTTCAGTTAAGTGATGTTTCAGTTCAATGATATTTCAATTTAGTGATGTTTCAGTTCAGTGATGTTTCAGTTTCGTAATGTTTTTGTTCAATAATGTTTGAGTTAAGTGATTTCCAGTTCAGTAATGTTTCAGTTCAGTGATGGTTCAGTTCAGTGATGTTTCAGTTCAATAATGTTTCAGTTTAGTGATTTTTCAGTTTAGTAATGTTCAAGTTTATTGATGTTTCAGTTTAGTATGTTTCAGTTCAGTAATGTTTCAGTTTAGTAATGTTTCATTTCAGTAATGTTCAATTTAGTAATGTTTCGGTTTAGTAATGTTTTAGTTCAATAATATTTCGGTTCAGTAATGTTTCTGTTTAGTAATGTTTAATATTTCAGTTTAGTAATGTTTCAGTTGAGTGATGTTTCATCTTAGTAATGTTTGAGTTCAGTGATGTTTCAGTTGAGCGTTGTTTCAGTTTAGTGATGTTGCAGTTCATTGATGTTTAAGTTCAATAATATTTTAGTTTAGTGATGTTTTAGTTGATTGATGTTTCAGTTTAGTAATATTTCAGTTCAGTTATGTTTCAGTTAAGTCATGTTTCAGTTTAGTAATGTTTCAGTTAAGTGATGTTTCAGTTTAGTAATGTTTCAGTTCAATGATGTTTCAGTTCAGTAATGTTTCAGTTTAGTAATGTTTCAGTTGATTGATGTTTTAGTTAAATAATGTTTCAGTTTAGTAATGTTTGAGTTCAGTATTGTCTCAGTTCAGTGATGTTTCAATTTAGTGACGCTTTTGTTCAGTGATGTTTCATTTTAGTAATGTTCCAGTTTAGTGATGTTTCAGTTCAGTGGTGTTTTCAGTTGAGTGATGTTTCTGTAATATTTCAGTTCATTGATGTTTCAGTTCAGTAATATTTCAGTTTATTGATGTTTCAGTTCAGTAATATTTTAGTTCAGTAATGTTTTAATTCAGTAATGTTTCATTTCAGTGATGTTTCAGTTCAATGATGTTTCAGTGCAGTAATATTTCAGTTTAGTGATGTTTTGGTTTAGTGATGTTTCAGTTCAATAATGTTTCAGTTGAGTGATGTTTCAGTTTAGTGATGTTTCAGTTTAGTAATGTTTAAGTTCAGTAATGTTTTAGTTTCAGTGATGTTTCAGTTTAGTAATGTTTCAGTTGAGTGATGGTTCAATTCAGTAATATTTCAGTTTGATGATGTTTTAGTTCAGTAATGTTTCACTTTAGCAATGTTTCAGTTCAGTCATATTTTAGTTCAACAATGTTTTAGTTTAGTGATATTTTAGTTTAGTAATGTTTCAATTCAGTAGTGTTTTAGTTCGGTAATGTTTCAATTCAGTGATGTTTCAGTGCAGTAATATTTCACTTCAGTGATGTTTCAGTGCAGTAATATTTCAATTTAGAGATGTTTTAGTTTAGTGATTTTTCGGTTTAGTGATGTTTAAGTTCAGTAAGGTTTCAGTTTAGTGATGTTTTAGTTGAATGATGTCTCAGTTCAGTAATATTTAGTTCAGTGATGTTTCAGTTTAGTAATGTTTCAGTTTAGTAATGTTCCAGTTCAGTAATGTTTCAGTTTAGTAATGCTTCAGTTCAATGATGTTTCAGTTCAGTAATGTTTCAGTTTAGTAATGTTTTAGTTTAGTAATATTTTAGTTGAGTGATGTTTCAGTTCAGTAAAGTTTTAGTTTAGTAATGTTTAAGTTCGGTAATGTTTCAGTTGAGTGATGTTTCAGTTCAATAATATTTCAATTCAGTGATTTTTGAGTTCAGTAATGTTTCAGTTCAGTGATGTTTCAGTGCAGTAATATTTCAGTTTAGTGATGTTTCAGTTCAGTGATGTTTCAGTTTAGTGATATTTCAGTTTAGTGATGTTTTTGTTCAGTGATGTTTCAGTTCAGTAATATTTCAGGTTAGTAATGTTTCAGTGGAGTAATATTTCAGTTTAGTGATGTTTTAGTTTAGTAATGTTTTAGTTGAATAATGTTTCAGTTTAGTAATGTTTCAGTTCAGTAATGTTTCAGTTTAGTAATATTTCAGTTCAGTGATGTTTCAGGTTAGTGATGTTTCAATTTAGTAATGTTTCGGTTTAGTAATGTTTCAATATAGTAATGTTTGAGTTCAGTGATGTTTGAGTTTGGTAATGTTCCAATTCAGTAATGTTTTAGTTTAGTAATTTTTCAGTTCAGTAATGTTTCAGTTGAGTGATGTTTCAGTTTAGTAATGTTTCAGTATAGTAATGTTTCAGTTTAGTAATGATTCAGTTCTGTGATGTTTCAGTTGAGTAATATTTCAGTTTAGTGACGTTTCAGTCCAGTAATGTTAAGGATTTAGAAATTGAGCTTACAATCCTAAGGATTTGTAAATTGAGCTTACAATCCTAATGATTTATAAGTTGAGCTTATATTTATTACATTATGCTACTTTACGTTATATTAGGTTAGGTTAGATTAGAGATTAAGCTCACAATCCTAATGATTTATAAATTAAGCTTACGTTATGTTACGTTACATAAAGGATTATAAGCTTAATGATTTCTTATAAATAAATGAAAGCTGAAAAGAAATAAAAAAGCCTAAGGATTTTTAAATTGAGCTTACAATTCTAAGGATTCATAGATTGTGCTTACAATGATTTATAATTTGAGCTTATATTTGTTACGTTACGTTACGTTAGGGATTGTAAGCTATGTTAAGTTATGTTATGTTAAGTTTAAAGAAATAAAAAAACCCAAGGATTTACAAATTGAGCTTACAATCCTAAGGATCTATAAATTAAGCTTATGATCCTAAGGATTTATAAATTGAGCTTATATTTATTAACTTCACGTTAAGTTACGTAATGTTAAGTTACATTACGTTAGGTAACGTTAAATTACACCAGGTCACATTATATTAAGTTATGTTACTTACGCACATTAAGTTACATTATGTTAACGTAATGTAACATAACATAACGCAACGTAACATTATCTAAACATATAAGATTCACGTTAAGTTCAAATGTTCTACGTAAAACTCAATTTTTCGCAATGTTAATGATTTTTTTAAGAAAAATACAACTTTACGTTAATTAAGTCAAACTTTACATAAATTATCTCTAAAGGTGTGATTTTGATTTTGTAACATAATAACTTTACGTAAATTGAGCTTATATTATTATGTTACGTTACATTACGTTACGTTACGTTACATTACATTACGTTACGTTACGTTACGTTACATTACGTTACGTTACGCTACTGATAGGGGTCAAAAACCTCTATCTTTTAGTACGGTTTTAGGGACTATTTTGTATCTTTTATTTTCTTTTTATTTACTTTAATAGCAATTTATTATTGTTTTGTCAATTTTAGGTTTTTAAATTACTTTTTAGCTTTTTATTAAATATTCCTAACTTTTGTCAAGTATTTTGTCACTTTTAATAAATTAATCTCTATGTGTTATTTTGAGCTTTATCTGTATCCAAAATTAAGAAATTAACCTACCAAAAATAAATCAAATTTGACTTGGTAATTAAAAAGGATTTTTGGTAGGATAATTAATTATTTTTGGGTGAATTATCTAAATAATATTTTATGAGATTATGTGCAGATTTTTAGAGATAAATGTTGAGATTTTTAAGGATCAGAATCAGAGATCCACTCGGCTCATCAAAATCAAATAAAAGTCATGCAGAATATTTTGGCAGATTTTTAGGGATTATCTTTGGGCTTTTTGTATTTAAATAATTATATTTTATCCCCAAAGATAAATTAGTTTTTATTAGATAATCATTGGAGAGTTATTTTTCCATTAGAATAGCTTTTTATTAATTAGTCTTTCATTAGGAAAACTTTTTATTAATTAGTCTTTTATTAGAAATAAGTTTTATTAATTAGTTTTCCATTAGGAATAGGTTTTAGTTTTTCATTATAAATAGTTCCATTTGTTAGGAATTATTGTCATCTTTTATCTTTGTAATTTTCTTAGCTTTCACCTTGAGAAATCTTCTCCACCTCCTCCATCACCTTCAACCTCCATGGAAGACACCTCCGAAGCTCTGTTCACCGAGGATTGCTCAAGTTCCATCCTTAAGTCTTAGGAAGACGTCTGCATTGGTAGACAGGTTCCCTGAAAGGGATTTTTCTTCTTTTATATTCTGTCTAGCCTCTGATCCATGTTATGAATCCTAGGCTCATTGTATCTTCGTGACAATACTTTCATCTTTGATATACATTATAATTTTGTTTATTCAATTGTTTTATTGCTTAAATCTTTGTCTTACGCTTTGTCTGATTGGTTTAACTCATTCGATAATCTCAAAATTAAGTTGGCACATATTGCGAGCTGAATCTGACCTAGTCAGTGCCTATAGGATTGGCGACCCTATAGAAGATTAAGCCAAAATTGCTGGGCCTTAGAGCTAGTTTCGGCCTTACAAGGGAATCACGAACTAGGTACCTCAGGAGGATAGGTAGGGTTAATCGTCTCGGACACAAGTGACTTAGATTAGGTTTTAATTCCGTTGTCTAAACAATCTATTTTCATTATTATCGTATCATCTCATGTTCCTTCGGGTAATTACATTGGTAAAAGATCACATAGGAGTAGAATAACTTAGATAGGAGTAGAAGTAACTTAATTAGGAGTAGGGTAATTTAATCAAAACCAATTCAAACCGCCCATAGCCTAGATAACACATGAGACCAAGTAGCTCGATACTTGCAGAAATAAATCCTGTGGATTCGATACCTGGACTTGTCCAAATTTTATTACTTGATAACGACGGGGTACACATATCCCTTAGTGAGCCTTGCGGTACCGAACGCCGTGAGGCGCATCAGTTACATCATGTTACGTCATGTCAGGTTATGTTACCTTATGTTACGTTACGTTATGTTATGTTAGATTACTTATGTTACGTTATGTGACATTACATTATGTCACATTACGTCATATCGAGTTACGTTATGTTACGTTACGTTATGTTACGTCATGTCACGTTACGTCATATCACATTATGTCACCTTACATTATGTTACATTACGTTATGTCATGTCATATCACGTTACGTCACGTCACGTTATGTTATGTTACTATTAGCATGAACTTTTTCGACCCTCGTGATGAAATTATAGTTATCTTTGCTCAGCATGTTGCAGGTGGGCCCCACGTCTCATCGTATGGGATCACGGTTTGGAACACGATGAGAAAAGCTAGAAACGGCTCATTGTCTCAGTAGTCTAAAAATGTGGAAAAATCGAACAAAGAAAACATACCGGTTTCAGACTCTCGTGAATTCAAAACACAAGCTCTTGATATCTATCGTTTTTTATTAGCGTTTTCATAATTTACATCGTTTTTTATATTATTATTTTTTGTTTACGTAACTCCATTACACTTATTATTACTTAGTTTTAAGTTAAAACAAAAAAAATCAATAAAAGATAAAAGTATGGAAGAAAGAGATGATGAGACTTGAAAAGAGAAAAGACAGAGACAAGAGATGAAAGTAATAAATAAGGGGGACAATACCAGTAATTAGAAGATCAAAATCTCAAAAAAAATGTAACAGATAAGAATGTGGAAAAAATGGGGTATGATTTGTGAAGATAATAAACAAAAAAATAGAAGAAATTAAAAGAGGGGTTGGACTAAATAAAAGAAAAGAGATGTAAGACTTAAGGGGGAAGATCTAGAAGAGAAGAAAACGGAAAAGGAGAAGAGGGTCTGAGAAAGAAAAAAATGAGCTTATTAAGAAAAATAAAATAAGAGAAAGAGGTAGAGTGCTGATGTTTAGGAGAGGAAATTAGAAAAAGAAAAAAAAAAAAAGAGTTGAATGAAAAATAAAAGATAGAAAAATGGAGATATCCCATGTATAAATAATATTGTATTTGATTGTCATAAATAATCATGTACATTTCCAATGTCAAGTTTTTCATGTTCCCAATTAATAAGCATTTATTAAGAGAAATCAATTTAATGCAACATTGATTAGACGGATACAAAATTATTTAAAAAAAGACGTCTTCTTATGTAAAATAAAAACATCCGAAGAAAAAAATTATTTCTTGAAAGTTTGTTATATCTTGAGGAAAGAGAAAACGTTTTTAAAGCATAATATTCCAAGTTACAACTGACATGTCATCAAGTAAAACACATTTTAATATTAAATCACAACTTAAATCATGGACCATTGGATTTTGATCCAATGACTATTAAACACTCACCATATATGAAGATAATTTAGTGCCCACCATTGAGAACAACCCCATATATATATATATATATATATATATATATATATATATATATATATATACTGGTCAACGCGAAGTTAACGCGTTAGGTCAGTAATTTTGATATCCATAAAAGTCAAAAGTTGACCGGTCAACACAAAGTCAACGCAGCATGTCATCAATTTTGACTTCTATTGAGATCAAATTGCTGACGTAATACATTGACTTCGCGTTGACCTGTCACAATTACGAGCTGTATACTTTAGTGGGAAGTCACCAAAAAGTTGTACATTTTTGTGTGCAAAATTGTACACCAAAGTGTGAAATAGGACAAACATTGTATACACGTATATAATTTACCAAAAAAATGTTTTTGTTTATTGTCGTTTAGGCAGAGGCTAAAAATCGCTTAGGGACCACAAAAACACCTAGAGGGACTAATCGGAGAAAATCAAAACGGATTTTCGATTTCGAGCGTCTAGACGAGCCTAGCGGTCTAGGCAGCCTTCGTTTTGAACAGTGAATTATTAATGACCTATTTTTTTTGTTTATAATTTATTGGGATATATTTAAAAAAAAAATTAAGTATGATTTTTTTTTATTAAAGGTCTTTTATTTTTTATTTCTCTCTAAGACTTATAAATTGTCAAGATCGGTTCTAATGATCACCTGTCAATTTTTTTCATAAATTAACTTAGACATCGAAGCAGGTTCGTATCATAATCCATAGACTCTTAGATTCAACCACATCTATAAATATTTGCATATGTTTTTATATCTATTAAACACATTTAAATAATCAGAAATAAATTTTGATCATATTATATTTTGAAAATATATTATTCTCTATTACAATAATTTCTAAACTCAATTTTATTAATAAAATAATTCGTGACTTTATTCCTCAAAAGTGCACAATTGTTATGTATAATTACAAGTTAAATGTGTGTAACGTGGTGAGTACACATGAGGCAATTGATTCACTTTTTTTTTATATATATATATATATACATATATTTAATAGTGCATATATTACATTGATATCATAAGTTTATATTATTAGTATATCTTTGGACATTTTCTTTGTGTATCTTCCATTATTTTATTTATGTGGAGTATGCTCCAATTGGAGAATCAAAAATTAATAACACCAAGTCAAATAACTTAAGTGGTTGGGCAAGACAGATAGAGAGGCATATCTCAATTATGATTCCAATAAATAATAAACTAGCCCTTCAATTCCATGCTCACTTTAATACTACCTATCTCAATCATGTCCACTTAATAAACTATCCATTTCATTACCTAATAAATATTGGGTATTGCTATTCATCTCTTCCCAAAGACAATTTTGTCCTTGTCATTTATTTTGACAAAAAAAAAAAAAAAAAACTGTTAATTGTTTCTCTCTCCAGAGCAAAACTGAAATTCTAAAAAAATGGACTCGAAAATTCTAGAAATGAACGATTTCGAAGTCGAGATAAATTTCTAAAAAAAATATCATTTTTCCATAGGCGGTCGTGAAAACCACCGGACCAATGACCAAGCGTTATTTCTGACCGCTTGAGCATATAGACAGACATATTTGAATCCATTTTTTCAATTATTTGACTACAAAACTTGTTCGAAGTGAATTTTTAACAATTATTATGATTTTCATTTATGTTCAAGTGCCATTAGAAGATTTTGGTGGTGAATGGATCGATTATAGTAGTCGTTTCATTACTAACATGATTTTTCAGACAAGTTCAGAAGCGATTGAGTGGGAAAAAAGTTGCAATTTAACATGGTTTCGAGCTGATTATTACTTCGTATAAACACGGGGGAAAGCAAAATCTCTTGAGATGTTCCTGTGGTGAACTGTATAGAGGAGTTTTGCCTTCTTTGCATGGGGCTTTAAGAAGGAAAACTAAGACAAAAACATGTAAATTACAGCTAAAAGTCTTACAATTGCAAGGCCATACCGGTTGGGGTATCATGGTTTCAGAAGGGATTAAGGGTATGCAAAACCATGCATTGGTTGTTTATCAATAGGGATATCGACAAATGATCGTGTTGAAACACAATTTCCACACAGATTTTGATTATGACAAAAATATGAAAAAAATTTAATAATCTCATACTTAGTAAAACATTGAAATTAAATGTTGATTTCTTTGAACTAATGTATTTGTTAAGTGTATATTTGATTAAATGGGAATACGAAAGGAATATACATAAAAGGACTTGAACTTGATCAAAGGCCCAAGGATCAATTTCAGCCCAATAACTAGAAGGATCCAGAAGCAGAAGCCATGCCACAAAGAAGACTTGTTCCAAAAGAATGAGATCAAGGCGTAGAAGACAAGATCAAAATTGACTCTAAACAACTGACATTGTGCCTCTATATAAGGAAAGAAGTACAAAGAACAGACGATTTGTCCATTGGTCGACTTGGAATCTTTACCTCATTTGGTTAGACAGTCAGACTGCCTCTGTCACCGTTTTAGAAGCATGTCATCTTTTGGACACAACAAAAAAGAGAAGAACAACCATTGGTTGTGTACACTGGGTACTGAGGATGAAAGCGACAGAAGAGAGTCATTTCCCTCCAATGGTTATTTTGAATTTCGAAATGACTTGCCTTAAAGTGTCACTATAAAAGCCTCATCACTTGCTCATTTTAGACTTGATCATCAACGATGAAATCTAGAGAGAATCATCACTTCAAGTTCCAAAAGCAAAGCAAAAGCTCATACACATTTACTGTATTCATTCGTGTAATATCTTAATAGTTCTTTCATTCTGTTCCGAGTAAGAACAAACTTATCAATAGCTTAAGAAAAGTTCAAAAGCTCTTCTGCTCACTTCGATTATAAATGAATAGCAAGAGAGGTAGATATATAGTTGAGTGTTAAATGTAAAAGAAGGCACTTTATAGAGTCTTTGTATCTATTGTAAGGGTTTATGCTCTACCTGTTGGAAAGAGTTCACTAGTGGATTAAAAACCAGAAGAATGTATTCTGGGGATTGGATGTAGGCATAAGGCCGAACCAGTATAAATCTCTGCATAACTATTTCTCTAAGCTTTTCCTTCTGACATATTTATATTGCTTGCTTTTGTATTTTGTGCTTCTGACTATTGTACTCAATAGCGTGTTTAACAAAGTCACACAGAGGCCCTTCTAGTTAAGTGGCTTAGTGTTTTAAACGTTCAGAAGCAGAATCGAGCTTTTTTCCTGTCTAATGTAGTAAAAAAAGTTTGCCTCTGATTCCGAGCAGCCTTGTGCTATTGAACTAATTTTGTGAGAAATTTCATAAAAAGCTTAAATTTATTAAATAGTTCAATTCACCCCCCCCCCTCCCTTGGAACTAAATTCTATCTCACAAGGGACCAACAAGTGGTATCAGAGCTTAAGCTCTGTTTATTAAGATAAAACTATTTTGAGCCAGATCCCTAATGACAGTAAATAGCACATGTTTCCTTTTGGGAAATGAGTGTTATCTTGCATTTTCATATAGTTTTTAATATATTTTAATTATAGTAATCATACATTTTAAGATAGTTTTTAATATTTTATAATTGTTTTATGTTTAGTTTTGTGTTTTAAGAAATAATACTTGTTCCATATGTTTTTAGGTATTATTTGAGGCAAAAATGCAATTATGGAATCATTACTGAAGTAAATAAAGTTGCCCGGCCAGAACTCCCTCCAGTTGCGACCTCGTAGCAGTTCAAGAATGAAGAATCCATGACTCTTTAAATAAGTCTTTATTGTCATAAATTCCTCAATAACCATCCAAGTAATGTTATGACTATTTGAAGAGTCTTTTGAATGCTCAAGAAGGAGTTACACTACTTAATGATCTCTTTAATTCTATGAAAGTTAAAATGTTGCAAAGAAGAATTGAACTCTCCATTAATCTTCTTTTTAATTACATTAAAGTTAGGAAGTTAGAGCAAAGAATTCAATCCTCCATTAACCTTCTCTTTAATGGCATTAAAGTTGGAAGTTTCAAGGAATGCATGAAGGCATGTGCAACTATAAATACCTACATTTGGAAGCATGAAAGCAGACCTAGAACACACGTGGAACATGCCTCACCACACTCTCTTCATTTCTCTTTTTTAGACTTTTTATAGTTTTCTTTTTTTTTCATTCTCTTTCTACCTTTGTAACCGATTATAGTTTCTATTTCAAAGTTTATTCTCCTTCATCTTTTCTTTTCTTTTCTTTAATTATGTTTTCTATTAAATTTCTTGTTTTCTTTCCATCTACCATGAACTAACTACTCCATAGCTAGAGTTATGGCGGATCCTAATCGAAGTAGATGATTTACTTGCAATCCGATTTCAAGTTCATAATTTATTAATTAGAGAATTAAACTATGGAGCTTAATTTCCTAATTAGATATTTGGCCAATATTTAGCTAAATTACAATTAATGATTTTAGTTGACCGACACTAAGATAATTAATGGAACTACATAGTTTAGACCTGTGTCTATGCGGTGCGGTTTTCAGGGTTTAGTTTCACGACTTAACTTTGGGGTTATTTCAGAGAACTTAATGCTTTCATTATACATTTATTCTTGACTCGACCAAAGCTAGGATAATTGTATGTGAAATAGGATTAATCTTGACTGGACCAAAGCTTGGTTAATTACCTTAGGAAATAATCACCGTCTCTAGATTAAAACTAAGAACTTGGATAGGATTGTTGAGTTGATTATATATATTAGGTTAGGTGAAGTTTTGCTCTAGTGATTCACATCATATCTAAACTCATTCTATTTCCTTACTTGTTTACTTTATTTAGTTGTTTTAAATTCATTAATTTCGTATCACAACCAATTCAAGTTTCGATTGCTTAGATAATAGAAATTCACAAAAATTAATAGCTATAAACACAATCCTCGTGGGAACGATACTCTACTTATTCTTTATTACTTGATCACGATGGGGTGCACTTGCCCTTAGTTTTGCACGATACACATTTCGAGCATCAAGTTTTTGGCGCCGTTGCCGGGGATTGTTTGTTTTATAATTTTGATTTGGTTGAAGTTCTATTAATTTAAGCGTTTTTTTTTTATATTTTGTTCCTTTTTACTTTTTTTCTTTTATGTTTATTTTGCAAGGTGATGGACCAAAATAGTTATCCATGGTGGTTGAATGCTCCAACATTCAACAACCACTTAGAGATGCCAGCTCAAGCCAATGAGGATAAATTTTTGATGTTTATGAAGGATAACTTTCCAGATGTCTCTCTTCGCGATGCGGTATGTATACATTGCGGGGGTTTACATTTTGAACTGGATTGTCAATATCAAAATTCAAATTTTTATACTAATTCTTATTATATGGATGATCAATATGAGCTGCCTAGAGAAGAAATTTCAAGCACGTTTTCCCCATATTGGGAGAATGGTTATGGGTGTCACCAAGATTTTCAAACCTTATCACCAAATTTTGACCAGGAGGAGGATCCACAATGGAATGAAATAATAAAAATGGTTGAGCATATAAACAATAAATTCTCTTCATTCGAGACTTCTTGCAAAAATATCGCTGCTCCTCAAAGAAATATGATGCAAACTATAGATGGTATGATTGCAATTATGTCAACTGAAGAACCATATTCAGATTTTTCGAGTGAAGCACATAACTTGATTGAACCTCAATATGAAGAAGTCCTTGAGGAATGTTCAAAAATATGTTTGGTGATAAGCTGTGAAGATAAATCAATAGAGAAAAAAGAGCTGGAAATTTCAAATCAAGTGGAAAGTACCATCACCCGAATAGATGAGAAGAGCACACCCGAACTTGTGGTGCAGAAATCCATGATTGAAGAGTTTGAAACAACCCCGACTGAAGAATTTTACGTGTTATATGACTTACCAAAATAGTCAAAAAGGGAGACATATAAACTCTTACATAATTTTTACAAATTTATGTCATGGATTTTATTGATTCATTTTGAAGCTAAAAATCCAATTTGCATTTATAGAATATTTATTAAAGAATTTGGATTCCTTATAAGGCTTCATTCATTTACATAAAATGGAGGTTTGTAGTCAAGCTAAACGACTATAATCTTAGCGCTTCCGGGAGGCAACCCGAGTTTTTATTTCTCTTAGTTTATCTTTTATTTACAATAATTCTTTAAGTAAGTTTTATTTATTTGTTTATTTATTTTGCAGGTAAAAAAACAGAAAAACAAACAAATTGGTCCAACAGTTGAATTGAACTATCCTATCTCCTCTACTACATTCGGTTTAAGGGAGTTTTTCCTTTAACCCTTTTTATTTTTCCACTTTACCTTTTATCGTATTTTTTGGAGTAAATGCATGCTCTAAAGTGTGAGGAAGGGTAAAAATGGTTTTATCTATCTTAGTTTAAGTTTTTATTATTTATTGTTTACGTTTGTGTTTATTGTTTTTTAGGATAATTTCATTTAGTTGCATGCTTCCTTACATATTAAAATCATTGTCTTCACTTTTTCAAAAATTTGAGATGGACTTAGGAAGAAAACTCGTAAACAATTGACTCTTAATAGGATGAAACTTCACCATGGCAGTCATAAATTTTGAAATTACATTTTTTTTTATAGAATTACAAAACTGAGGAACTTTGGATTAGAATGGGAGTTCCGGAAACTACACTTGTGGACTGAAAATAAGCATTGAACTTGTCATTTGGTTAAACTTTTTGGTACAAATATTAACCCGAACATATGTGAGATTTTGAGACCAACTATTTGAGCATTTTATTACACATTGCTCGGTTTATTTTTTCCTTGAGTGTGCTCATACTTGCTATTGTCTATAGAATTTGCATCAAATGCTAGTCGACACCTCGTGCATCTAGTTGGAACTTGGCGTGATCAATGCAATTAAGTGTAGCCCTTTGTTAATGTTAGAACTTATTTTTCCTTGTTTAACCCAAAACCCTTTTACATCGTGTTTAGTTAAGCCCCGTTGAAGCCTACATATACCACTTTCTTTGTTTCACCACATTACAAACTCCTAAACGTCTTAAATACCATTTTCTCACCCGTGAATTTATAATTATTATGCACAAATAGGAATGTTTTATGGAGCTCAAAATTTGTGGAAAATAGCCTACATAAGAATTATTTTTGCTACTTTATGTGCTTTTGCAAAGAAAAAAAAGAAGAAAAAAAAAAAATAAAAAAGCTCAAAAGATAAAAAAAGAAGAAAAAAAAAAAAAAAAAAGAGAAAGCATTAGTTGAATAATTTAGTTCGAGGTGGAGATTCATGCACAATCGATCTAAAAAAACATTCATTCGAAGGAAGGAACTGTAATCTGTAATCATAAGTTAAAGAACAAGGATAAACAAATGAATACTCAACATTGTGAGACTGGTTGTAATCTTGGAGATAGAAGTGGGTAAAAAGAGGAAAGCGATACTCATGTGCTTGCTTATGGAACTCTTCCTTCTGGTCTTGTTCTGGAATCAATACCTAATGGAGAAAATGAAGGAAAAAAATTGTTTTCTCATCAGTAGCACATGTTATGTTTATCGGCTAATCTTTGAAGAGCTTCGAGTCTTATTGTATCTATTTTGCACAATTAATTGTTTATTCACTTCCCACATATTTTCCTTATCCAAACCTGTCCCTAAACCAACATTACAACCCGTAAAAGACCTTGGGATCTTGTTTCTGACTAGATAAGCATAATGGTAACGATTGGATGACAATGCAAATTCACCATAGTCAAAGCTAGTATAGAGCTTGAGAGACAAAGTTTACACCTAAACACTTGAGTGAAATGAGTGACAACTAGTGAGGTACCAAAATAGTTTGCCTTTTGATTTTGTGATATGATTGAAGATACGTCTGCTTGTGTTGGTTTGCGGAGAAATGATTAGAATCTTTTAGCGTCCAAACCTTTTGTTTTTCATCCAAACTTGTGAAATCGAGATCTATGAATGCCAAGTGAAGTAAATCGTGTTATTGTGTGAATTATTTATAGTGAGTATTCTAGAGTTTGTTTTGAGTCTAAGGCTTGCTTGAGGACAAGCAAGGTTCAAAGTGTGAGGAAGTAACTCAAATCCTCCAAGAAGGGTTGTCAATAACCAGACCTACATTGTTCTTTGGATCGAACTATACTTTCTGGAAAAAATAGAATGAAGAATTTCATCCAAGTTCAGAACATGAGTGTCTGGCTGGCAATAGTGAAAGACCCCTATGAACCTTATGAAACAGTTGAAAGAGTTAAAACTCTGAAAATTGAAGATAAGTGATCAGAGGTTGACTTGAAGAATCTCCAAAATAGAGCTTCAACTATCAATATGCTTCATTATGCTCTAAATTCTACAGAGTATAATAAAATTTTAGGATGCGAGTCAGCAAAGGAGATATAGGACAAGCTGGAGATCACCTATGAAGGAACCAGCAAGGTTAAAGAGTCAAAGGTCAATCAGAATATGAGGCTCTATGAACTTTTTGAGATGAAGGAAGGTGAAGGAATCTCTGACATGAATGCTAGATTCACTAACATCATAAATGAGCTTAAAAGACTTGAAAAAGTCTTCTCAGATGAGGAGCAAGTTAAAAAGATTCTTAGAAGCCTTTCGAAAGGTTGGCAGGCAAAGAAGACAGACATTGAAGAAGCTTAAGACTTAACAAAATATAAGTATGATGAGCTGATTGGATCCCTTCTGACTCACGAAATATCAGTGAAGAATTTCGAAGCCAAAGAGAAGTCAAAAGATAAGAAACGGAAGGTAATAATGCTTAAAGCTGATTCTTCAAAAGACAGCACTATTAACGATGAAGAGATAACAATGTTCACTCATAAGATGAAACAGATGTTTCAGAAGAGTGATTAGTATAAGAAGCCATACAGAAGTCTAAGAAACCAAGAAGAGAATAGGGTGAAAGCAAATCTCAGAAGGAATCTTCCAAACCCATCACGTGTTTTGAATACCATCAACTTAGACACATCAAGTCTAATTGTCTAGTGCTGAAGAAGGACAAAAAAGTCTGGGAATAAGACTATAGTAGCCACGTGGAGTGATATCGACGAGTATTTCTCCTTAGAAGCTGATGTTGCTGAGATAGCTCATGTTTGCTTCATGGCTATAGAGACAGAAGAGCAGAGTGTTGATGAAGTAGAAGCATCAATTGCCTCTAAAAATGAAGATCGGAACCTAGAGGTAACATCTCTTTCTGTTTTAGAAAAGAAATGATCAATGCCCTCTATAATGTTTATGCATTTGTTAAAAAGTGCAATAAGAAGATCAGGGCACTCAGTAGAAGATGTGATGAGATCGAGGAAGTCAAACTCTCTAACATCCGACATCTCTTTCAAGACAATACTAGGCAAGATGAGAATTTAAAAATTACGCATAAGTTTGTCCTGAGGTTCAGAAGGAATCTAAAAGCCTTTTGAAGGATATCACATCTATTCAGAGTCACTTGACTTCAAATCAAAATAGCCACCATCGTTAGTACATTGGAAGTAGTTCTTCCAGTAGGAAAGGATGGAATCCACAGAGGACTGTCCAGTGTGACTTTTGTGGAAATTATGGCCACACCACTAAGGATTGTTAGCATAGAAATGGCTATACTAAACATGAAAATATTAAACATGTCAGAACTAACCACAAAGGACCCAAAATGACTTGGGTACCTAAGAAACCTTGATATTGATACATGTTGGCCTGAGATGTGCACAACAGTCGAAAATGTGGTATATTGACATCATATGCTCAAGGTATATGACTAGTGATGAAACTCAATTCATCATAGCTGAACGTAAAAGAGGTGGTACTGTAAGTTTTGGAGATGACAAGAAAGGAAGAATAGTAGGCTTTGGAGCCATCAAAACCAACCCTACTATTGATAATGTGAGAAGTGAGCTACTAATAGCTTAGGAGGAATTGGAAAAAGCTCAAGAAAGAGCTTCGGTGGTAGAAAAGTATGAGAAAATAGCTCTTCAAAGATCGACTAAAATTGATGACCTTGAGACGTTCATAACCACTAAGGATGAAATTATTTGAAAGCATTTGCAAACTTTGAAGACTCTCTAGAGTGAGCATGACATTTTGAAGACTAATTCTGAAAAATATCTCAAAGCCCAAAACCAGATGGCCGAAGTCGTTTCTTTACTAGACTCATCCAATGCCGAAGGTAAAGCTGAAAAAGACCGGGCAAAAAGAGCTAGGAAAGCAATGACTTTAACTCAGACGACGAATACTGAGCTTCGGAGGAAACATACTCTTCTTGAAAAAGAGAAAGTTGTTTTCGAAGCTAGTTTCAAGTCACTTGAGGATTTGAAAGCACAAACAGTGTCCACCATTGCTAAAGCTACCGAAGAAGCGGATGAATTGGGGACTAAAAGATCTTTACAATTTAAAGTCCTTTTTCTTCGAACTTTAAGAGAAAAATACCCTGATGCTAATTTTGATTTCTGGCCCCAGCTTTTTCCGCCCGAAGACCCTGACTACCCACAGTTACCGGATGAAGGGGAATTCCCTGACCCAACTTAAACTTTCCTTGTATTTTATCTTTTTATTCCTTGAATGTACAGACATTTTATTTTATAAAAATTTATCTGTTTATCCAATTGCGTGAATGTGTGTGTAGATAAAATTCAGTATCTTTTTAGAATATTTTCGACTTAATGATTGTGACTAGAATCCTTTTAGCATGCATATGATTAATCTTTAATATAATAAAAAATGATTCTAAATAAGATTTTGAGAAAGGAAGACTATACTGTTATTGAACTTCTTCTTTCGACTGCTTTAAAGCAGGAATTTACAAACTTACCAGTTATACTGATCAAAAGAGAAAAATTACAAACTACCAAAGGGTAGGTTTATTGATAAAATTTCCTCAAAAAGACAGTGTTCCAAGTTCTTGGAATCGATCTACCTTCTAAATCCTGAAGCTTGTAAGTGTGTGTGCCAACACATTGATCAACTTGAAAAGGTCCTTCCCAATTTCTTCCTAGCTTTCCCTTTTCAACTCTAGACTGGGAGGCTTTGGCGTTCCTTATGACCAAATCTCCCATAAAGAATTGCCGAGGTCTTATAAATTTGTCGTGACTAGCTTTGATACGTTGTCTGTATGCAGCTGTCTTGACTAATGCCTCCTCCCTTCACTCTCCCAAAAAGTCTAGCCTTCGGCACATTGCCTCATCATTTCCATCAATAGAGAAATATGTTGCTCTAGGGCTAGAGGAGCCGATTTCTACTAGAACAAATGCTTCGACTCCATAAGTAGAGAGAAAGGAGTTTCTCTTGTAGTAGCTCTAGGAGTAGTTCTATATGCCCACATGACATGTTGTAGTTGGTCAATCCAAGCTCCTTTTGCTTTTCCCAACCTCTTCTTTAACCTTTGCACAATCGTTCAGTTTGTTACCTCGGTCATCACATTAGTTTGGGGATGGGCTACTGAGGAAAACCTAAGTTTGATGCCAAGGTTTTCATAGAATGATCAAATTGCTTGCCATTGTTAGTAATAATCGTATGCGGAATCCCAAAACGACAAATAAACATCTTTTCTATAAAAGTGGTGATTTGAGCCGAAGAGATTGTTGCAACTGCTTCAGCTTCCACCCACTTGGAAAAATGATCAACAACAACGATTAAAAACTTTTTCTATCCTTTGGTCGTCGGGGAAGGACCTACAATATCAATCCCCCAGATGGCAAACGGCCTGGCTGGCTGAATAACCTATAAAGCTGCGGATGGAGATTGAACAATTGGAGCAAAAGACTGATGCACCAAACATTTCTTCAATAACTCGTAGTCAGCGCATCCTTCCTTCATGAGTTCCATGGAGACCCTTATAAAATTCTTATAAAATTCTCCCGTCTTCTTCAAAACCGACACATTTCAACCATGGTCTGTCGAAAGATCTTCGGCATAAAACCCCTTCAACCATAAAATATCTTCCTCCCTTACGTAAGACTCAGATTTGCTCGTTCTTTTCTTCAGGAAGAGTACCTGTAGTAAGGTAAGAACAAATAGGATAAAACCATTCCTTTGTTAGATCTATGACCAGGACCTCAACTTTCTTGATACTGGCAACTGTAATTTGCTCGATAGGACATTGATATAATCAGGACCCGTTTAGAGTCGAAGTCATTTTGGCTAAATAATCAACTTCCTTATTTTCTTGCCCCGGGACTCGTTGGACTTCTAAGCTGCGACCTTCGGCTTTTCAATTTTTTAGAAGATTTTTTTACCAAGGGTAAATAATTTTTCATAGTTTCTGAACGAGTTTCAAAGTTTTTAATGAGTTGGCAAACAACCAACTGAGAATCATTCTTGAGAATAGCCCTATCAGGTTTGATGATATTAAGGATTCGCAACCCCTGCAATAAAGCCTCATATTCGGCCACATTGTTGGATGCCACAAACCCCAAATTAACAGCATATCAAAGTTTGATACTCGTTGGGGCCCTTGATAAAAACCCCAATACCAGAGTCGTCCTTATTGGTTTGGCTCGCTCGCATTCTTCTTCCACATGATCATGTGTTGGCTTTATTTTTAACGAAGCCAAATAAGTCTCATAGGCCACCACCTTGTTACCCTGGGCCACTCATATACCATCTTTAGTTGGAATTTGCCAGACCAAATGATGAATAGACAGAGCCCAGCAGATTCAGACAAGAGCGGACGCCCTATAATGACATTGTAAGGAAGCACCAAATCAATTAATAAGAATTCAGCTTGGAATTCCATTTTATTGGGCCATCTCCAATAGATACTTGTAAATGAGCACTGCCCAGCAAAGGTACAATATGACCAGATATTCCCACCAATGGTGATAAAGTAGGAATTAACCGATCATGATCCAGATTCAGTGCTTCATAAGCCTTCCTAGTGATTATGTTTGCCAAACTTCCAGTATCAATGAATACTCTACGAACCTTATATTCCTCCACATTTATCTCAATCACTAAGGCATCGTTGTGTGCATGTCGATTAAAACTTTTGAAGGAAAAATTAGCTCAAGAACTGGAAATTCTTTCTCTGCTTTTCTCTACCCTTATTCTTTTAGCCGAACGATCCTCCCCAGGTCCCCCGACTATAACATTGATGACACCCTTCGGGGCTCACTCTCCCTATTGTTTTTCCTTAGGCTTCTTGACTTTGATGGCATTCTTTAAGAATCTATCTAACTTACCAGCTTCAACCATTTTGTTTAACTCAGCGGCTAGTTGCCTATAATTTTCAATATCATGCCCCTCACTCTTGTGAAATTCACAATGTAGGCCATTGTGCCTTCGGCCTGAAGATTTTAGTTTTGGAGGATACTGAATATGCTGTCTATTAGATTCCACCCACTATAGAACTTCCTTCCTAGGGGAATTTAAAGGTACATAATTGCGGTCTACATTCTCCTTGAATCTTTTATGTTCCTCCATACTCATGTCGCTCTTTCCCTCCTTCGGCTGATGTGCAGAACTCAACCTCTCTTTCAGCAGTGGATTCAAACGATGACTGTCCCATTTTACAAAATCTCTAGCTCTTCTCATCAAATCTGGAAACGTATGAGGTCTTCCCATTGTCATCTCTTTGGATAGATCCTTGCTTCGGTAGTTGCCTGCCATGGCCTCCACTACTGTCTCAACGTTCAGATTTTTTATTTGAATTGCCACTCGCTGAAACCTCTCAACCCATTCCTTTAACGATTTGCTCGGATCTTGAACTAAATAATTCAAGTCTTGCATGGTTTTGCTTTTAAGAATGGAAGTGATAAAATGGTCACAAAACTCATGAGACATTTGTTTAAAAGACCAAATGGATCCAGGCAAAAGTTGATCATACCAATAGGCAGTTTAATCTCGTAATGTTGTTGAAAAGATTCTGCACATGACTGCATCAGTAGACGTGGTAGTTTGGAGAGCTCTCTAATTTTTTTGACATGAAGCGTAGGATCGGTCATCCCATTGTAATCTTTCAACAATGGATACTTAAACCCCTAGGCATTGGTGGCTCATAATTTCTGCACTCAATGGAGTTTCAGTTTCTATCACCACCGAACCTTTAGCCTAGAAACCTTCATCTTTCATAGCCTCCCGAAGTTATCCCTTAATGAGGTTCAACATTTCCTCCTTCAATGAAAGCTCATTTGGCACTTGCCTCGTTGGTAATGAATCACGATGATTAGGGGATTTAGATGCCTCAAAACTCCTTTTGAGAGAGTCATTATGCCTAACTGGTGATTTGGGAGAATCACGATGATCATATCTTTGTCTCTTTAGGGATCTTGAATTTCTTCCTCTAGGCAACGACTTTGGCCTCACCGGAGAAGGTGAGTGATGATACCTTTGATACTGAGGGCTGTCAGATCTTTCTGTAGACCTTCCTCTCACCTTCTTAGGCTGAGACTCTACTGAATGACCTTTCTTATTAGGACATGTCTTCGTACTGTGATGTCTAGTAGGACAAACAACGAAACTAACTCCCTCCTCCATTCTACTAGTCTTCCTTGCTTCCAATAATTCCAAACGCATTGTCTCCATTTGTGAGGCATGCTCAGCCCTTAGAATGTTCATTGATTCTTGTACAGAGCCCATGTTGTAGATTAACTGTTTCGTAAGGTTATCCATAAATCAACATTGTTCTGGATCTAAAGACCCCAAACAAGCTTCAATTTGCGGATCAAGGACTGACGTAATAAAGATAGACAGGATTGGCTGATTGCTAGAATCCAGCAAGCCACGATTAACAGTAGCTAAAGAGCTAGGTATAGCTTCCATTCTTTGGTTGAATAGAGTTGGAGAGTGAATAATTAGCTGAGAAATTTGTGGAGTAACCTGCTGAAGAACAGGCTCAATCGTGGGACGTACAACAGATGAATGGACATAAACCATATTGCTACGAAGTTCGATCCACGCTCACCGCACCAAAATGTTACCGTATTTCTAAGTGACAAGTCACTGATCAGGATTTCGATCACCTAAAATCACAATAACCGTCAAAAAGGGGCCGGAGTCCGGTGAACCCTCTCCAATGTTAAAGTTTGTGATATTACAGAGATAATATCAAAAAATAAAATATATCAGAATGATTAAAAAATTAGATACTTGGATTTTTGGGATACTTCTACTATTTATAGATAATTAGAGTTGTATCTTTAGACACGTAACAGCTTATGATAGGTCAATGGATCCTATCTTTACGTGCCAACATATTTATGAAAGTGATGAGCATGATTTTAGAGTCCAACGTGTTGATTGGTCCACGTGTCTCCAAAATACTCATCTGAAGACTGGCTTCGGCAATATGAAGATGACCGAAGCTTTTGACCTTAGTCAATGCTTCGGCTGAGACTAACATTATTCTTTATCTTGAATGGGCTAGAGCCCATCTAGAGTCCTTAAATTATGGCAGGTCCTCTTAACAAAAAACCAAATGATTTAATATCATATCATCGTGTAAACTCTATTTAAAGGTAATTAATACCATACACAAAACAAGTGAGATTGAAACTCTTCATGATATAGAGCCTTTGTTTTGTTTATCTATTGTCGTGGTATTCATGAATGGTGTTTTTCTGAACACACATGTGATGCACAAAGAATACTCCATTAGTTTCTTGTTTCTTGTCTTTAGATGTCTTTAGGTGGAGGTAAAATCTAACTGTCATGTCATTGTTGATTATCATTAGTTGTTGTCGTTCATGTAGTTGGAATTGCACTTTAAATTCTTTTTATGTTTGATCGATTTATAGATTATGGTTGGTTGCTTCTGAGAAGTTATTGAGTCTGTTGTTCCCTCGAATAAAAAAGTTTATTGACGTTGTAGTTTATGAGTTCATTTTCCTCGGTCCATGTACCTTTGTGATGTATTGGAATTGTAACTTCTTGTATTATTTTTTCTTTGTGATTTCTTTTTAAACTGAATTTTGTTTGAAATTGTGTTGAATACGTGGATTCGAAATCAACATAGATTGAATAATATAGATTGTTATTGGAATATAGAGATCGAATTTTGTAATGGAATGATCAATATTAGATTTTTTTTTTTTTTGTGATTTACCGAGAATTTATAGGTAGTTGAAATTATATTGTGGAAAAAAATATAAGAGATGAATTTCTTTCTTAAATGTTAATATTTTAGAAATTATGGAAAAAACAACATTTTAAAAATATGATGATATTTATTTTATGATATTTTTGTTCCTTTTGTCAAATATATATATATATAATATTTATAATATTTAGGTGCAATTCCCTTAAAATTTTAATTCTAGTGTAATGGAAGCTTCCTATAGCCCAGATCCACTCGTTAATTGCCATTTTAATGGGTCGGGTTCAGACTGCATCCATCGGGGTTTTATCTAAAAATATTCAGCCTATGCCTAATTGAGTCCGTTGTTCATTTAGGTGGACTCGGGTTCAAAAATTAAATTCCAAATCCAACCCATATAAACCCCCACACACATATATATAATTTTTACTAAAAATAAATAAAATTTATACTTAAAAATAAATATTAATATTTAAATATTTAAATTTATTAATTAATATTAATAGGCGGCCAAACTGGACCGACCATGTTATTTTTATAAATCTCAAACCCATTCAAAATATAGACGGATTTTAATAGATTTGGACTTAAAGATAATTTTTTTTTGTCAAAGCCCGATCCAAGAAACACGGGTCTGGATGGACTGATCGGATGACCACCAGAGCCGTGAACAGGTTGTTAATAAGAAGATTTAGAAATCCACTCCATAGGTGGGCTAGAGAATTCTTCACAGCATTCTTGTCCAAACGATGTTCAGCTCTTTTACTTCTCGTTCCTTTCCAATTCACATCACGCCTCTCATCCGACAATTGGTTCGCAATTTCTCCCTAACTCTCGCCAATTTTCCTTTCCTGTGCTTTTTAATTCAGTTCTCATATTCATTAGCTTTTTGTTTATTTTTTTTAACAATATTTCCTTGGCATAACTATCATTTAGACCCCAAACTAAACACCCAAAGTCAATTATAACCCTATTCTATTAAAATCAGCAATTGAGTCCCTAATTTAACAAAAAATGAGTTCCTAATTTAATAAAAATCATTAATTAACTCCAATCTAATATACTAACTGTAACTAGATCGAAGGATAAAAAGAAAAAAAGAGCCAAATAAAAGTAAGTAAATGAAATGGTCTCACTCAAACATATAAGTTATGCTCTCTCTAGGGTTCCTTATTACTTCTTTCAATTTCTTCTTTCTTTCCCTATTAAGTCCAGGATAAAATTGCAGAGATTTAATTGAGGTTTTTGTCCAGCCTTCTTCTTCTTTCTCATCTTATTGTTTCTTGATTCATTCTTTCCACAAAAATTAATTCCTCTGGCTTCTCCAACCTGATTATGATATTATTAAGTCAATTTAGTTTTCAATGTATCTTTTGATTGAGATTTTGTTGGTGATGCACTTTGCCCATATCTGGTTTTGAAAACAAGGGAGTGAGAAAGAAACGGTGATGCCAGCCATTTAGTTGGCTTTTTCTGTTCTTTTTGACCCTTTATTTAGTTACTGTTATTAATATGTTAGGTTGGAGTTAATTGGTGATTTTTGTTTAATTGAAGGACTCAATTGCTGATTTTAATAGTATAGGGATCTAATTGATTTTGGATTTTTAGTTTAGGGGCTGAAATAGGTATTATGCCTAATTTTATTAAGATGGAGCTCGATATGCATTATTTATTTTAAATGCAGAAATACCGGCGGATCCTCAGAGAACGACATCTCACCATAAATAGCAGACCAGTCATTGACTCATTGGGAAGTCCGAAAAAATAATTGTGAAAACAAAACGTGGAATCCATCTCTTCAATTCATTTTATATACTCCCAACTTCCCTCCTCTTCTCCCTACTCTTTCCTCTTTCCCCTTCCATCTCTCTCTTTCTCTTTTTCATCTGCATTTGCTTTTAGTGGTTGTTGTAATGGCGGACACATGGGTGAGGATGGTCACTGCGCAGACTCCAACCAATATAGCAGTGATCAAGTATTGGGGGAAGAGGGATGAGACCTTGATTTTGCCTGTTAATGATAGTATTAGTGTCACTTTAGATCCTGATCATCTATGTACTACCACTACTGTTGCTGTTAGTCCTTCTTTCGATCAGGATCGTATGTGGCTTAATGGAAAGGTATTCATTCGCTTTCCTTCTTATCTGTAATTGGGTTTTTTTTTATTTTATTTTGGGTTTGTCGAAGAAAATACTTTAACAACAACACACATTTCAATTGCTGATATATTTTTTTCTTTCTCTTTTGGGAATTCAATTGTTTTTTTTAATGCATCACATGTAGAACGGGTTAGTCATAAGCCGAGTCTGAGTATGAGTGCCTGATGTCAGCCAAGTCTTCTTAGTGTCAATTATTACTCCAGATTAATACTGATGGCGGGAAGGGAGAGGACTGAAGGATGGATGATCTGACAAATTTAAACTGTTGGTAGACTGTTTTCTTTGAGAAAATATTGTTGGAAAATTAAGTTTGACAAGATCGTAAAACTAAAATGAAATGTTGAAAAATTGGACACGAAAAGGAGGAAAAGAGAATTACATCTCAAATGATTTTTTTTCTTTTTTAAATGCTTTCTTGTTTGTCTTATTTGTACACTATTTAAAATGTCAGTTTGTTCGTTGCAACTAATACAAAGTTCTGTTATTTGTCAAAGTGAGGATTGAATTCCTTCTCCATTTTTTTAAATATCTGTTTGTTTTTATTTTGCTGGTTTGTGTAGGAGATTTCCCTTTCTGGAGGCAGATTTCAAAGTTGTTTGAAAGAAATTCGTGCACGAGCTTGTGAAGTTGAGGATGAAGAGAAGTGTATCAAAATTGCAAAGAAGGATTGGGAGAAATTACATTTACATATAGCTTCATATAACAATTTCCCTACAGCTGCTGGACTGGCTTCTTCAGCTGCTGGTTTTGCTTGTCTTGGTAAATTCGATTTGCTATCTTTTTGGCATATTCATCTGTTTTTGTTGTCTTTCCAAAAGCAGTTGACAAGTGTATGGTTTTGAAATATATTTTTGAGGTCAAGTATGACAGGGGTTACTCTTTTCAGAAAACAAGGTTATTTGGTTTGCATGATTTTAAAATATATATTGTTCTGATCACTATAATGTGATTGACTTTGTTAGAGAACCAAAAACACCAGTACGCTGTAGCAGCTCAAAACAGATCAAAGTATTCAGCAACTGAAATGACAGTATGAAATAAATGAGAGAAAGAGATTGTATATTAATATTCAAAGATGGAAGAGCTAAGATCTTTATAATATCAAACTAAGATACCGGAGGCCTGATTTAATGAGACTGTAACCAGCAACCCAGGGACACAGTGCCACCTGCGCTCTGCTAGGCAGTAAAACCAAAATAACCATCTGACCTTACAAACAGTACTAACTACCCTAAATAGACCAACCAAGCACTGGGCAGAAAAGCATCCCAAATAACCATCATCCACGTTTCCCTGTATTTCTTCTCGTGTAAACATGTCATATCCTTTGGCCATGGGAGAGCTGGCCCAGACTATGGCCTCAATTTACAGAATTCAGAATCTTGGGAATATGACTATCAGATTCATGTTTCACCTTTATTGTGAATGTTACTGATTCCTTGGTTCAGCTATATTAAAGGATTAAGGTTACTATACTAATTGTGTCACTAGTACATGTCTTTAGTTTATGCATTTTGAAAAACTGGGTGGCTCTAGAGTCCATATCTTGAAAGCTAACTTTGATGTGTCAATACAGTTGATATTTCCTCAGTAATTTTTGCTTGACCCTTATGTCTTAGTCCAAATGTGGTCTTATCATCTTTTGTATGTAGGAATCTTGATTCTTAAATAGCATTCATTTTACGTGGTTAAAGATTCAAAATGCTTTTAGAGTATTGTAATATGTTTAAGGGAGTGCTCATTTTCTACAAATTCTTTTCCAATTGCCAAAGCTGGAGGTTTTGTTTGACAGTTTGGGTGGTTGAAATAACTGACACTAATGGTGTTGCATAAATTTACTGTTTTCCATATGATCCTGTTTTGTTCCTTTGCTGATTTGTTTCTATGACACTTTAAGAGTCCCTATCCATCTGCCGACTGAGCCGAAATATTGGCAAAAAATGCTAGATTACAATAAGTGAAAGTGTACCTAATAGAATATTAATGAGATTAAACTAGGGATAATTTGCTTTCTGTGTCTGGCAATGCAGTGTTATTTTTCAATCTACAACTTTATTTTGTTGCAGCTTTTCATGCACAGAACCATTTTTCTAATTTCTGATATTTTTATTAGATAGAATATATTGTGAATATATTTGATTTTAATGTTAAAATGCAGTTTTTTCTCTTGCAAAGCTAATGAATGCTAAGGAGGATAACAGTGAGCTTTCTGCTATTGCAAGGTATGTACTTTTCTGCTGATGAATTTACATTTTTTAGTTGAATAATGTCAAGATTTCAGCTGATATTTTTCCTAGCATGCTCACTTTGCTAAAATCTAACTTCTTATGTCATTTTACACAGTTCATGGCTTTGGTAAATATATATTACTAGTTTTTAGGCTCGTGCTTTGTGCGGGATATGACTTGATTCTGTTCATACTCATTATTTTTGTATTTAACTGAAATTAGATGATTGATTCATAATATATCAAGGGATAATTAATAGAAGTGAAATAAAATTAAAAAAAGAAAAAAAAAAAAAAAATATATATATATATATATATATATATACACTGCGGAAAACAACTTATAATAGTGTACAACTTTGTAATACCATATGGTCCTTCACATAATGTCAAATTAAGCAATTTTTTACACCAATTTATGCAAATTATACTAGTAGAAAAATAATTGAAGAGTTGTAATGTGGAGAAGTGTGATTCTTGTGAAAAAGAGACTCGAGATTGTAGACAGCTTTCTGAGAATATGAGTGACATGAGTTTTGATTCTTCAATTACTTGGAAGAGGGCATCAGTAACTTCGGACTTAATTTTTCTTGTCTACAGAGCAGCAAAGAGATGGGTGAGAAGTCTAATAGACATCAGGTTCACTAAAACTAATGCACACTTGACACAACTTACTTTTCTCCTTAATCGGTGACACAAGAAGAATAAGGAGGAACATGCCATTGACATAATACATTGTTCATTTAGGGAATAATGGGAGGGAACCACATCAATTTTCATGAAATTGCTTGTGCTGAAATGGAAAAGGAAACTACTGAGTCTTGGATAGAGATCGAAAATGAGATATAAACCATAGAGTTTTAGAGGACCTGAGATACTTGGCGATGTAAATGGATCTCTTTAGAAGGAGAAGTGATGGCAAGCAACTTCTAATAAACTGTCTCACTGCCCTTGAGTTTGCTAAGATCTTAGTACACCCACACAAAAGGCTACTTATAAGAACTCGAAGTATTCATACATAGTTTGTGGTTATACAGCTGTTAGTACTGAAACCAAGTATGCTGAAGAACAAATTATGGATCTAACATCATGTATTTATAGTTCATTGATCAATCAATGGGTGCTCTTTTGGAAATGTATGAGCAATTTCCTTTTTCAAAATAGAAAGAAGTGGTGTGATATATATAGGGAATATTTCAGCCATGTTGTAAAAATAGACTTTTTCATCATTTTCCTTGGCAACTTTGGTATCTTGAACTCTATCCAATTTAAAATCGTGGTGCTGTATTATTTCTTAAGTGTTAATTTAAGTCCTAATTCTTCTAGCTGTGCTTGTTGAATGACTGCGTTGCCGATTGGCTAGACAGTAAACCTTAGAACCAATGGAGATGTCATCAGAGTCCTAGTTTTTGGCTTTATAGTATGGCCTAGAGTCCCCCCTCCCCCTCTCTCATATTGGGACATGCGTAGAATGAGACTCATGATGCCTAACTGCAATATAGAGCAGATCAAGACTTCTTTCTAGATATATCTTGAAGGTTGTCAACAAAGTTGCCATTTGTAACTATGTGTTAGGATTGTTGCTTTCAACTGGTAATGATAGTTGTATATACTTATTATGTTGAGAGATGATTCTTCCCGTGTCCAGAATCTCAGTTCTGTTCAAATGGATGATCTTTGGTTTTGAATCCAATATTTTTCAGCTGTGAATACATTATGCCAGCTATTGGCCATGAGCTCTGGTTGTTGATGCAGACTTCTTGTCGCTTTTGGCCAACAGTTAACCAACTGATTTTAGCACCTAAATTAAATGTGTTCTATCAGTGAATGATATTGGTGTTGGGTTTTTTCCCCCTTTTCTATGAGCTAGCTGAAGTTGTGGGTCTACCCTGTTATCAAAAGCTTGGTTACTTATTCTGAAGTAATATACTTGTTTTCTTCAAACATTAGTTTCTTAGTTTATGTAGCAATTTCTTCTAAATTTGTCTGTAAGAAATTTCTTTTGGTTTTGTTCTGCTTGTTTCAAAAATAAGATTTTCAAGTTCAAAAAGGAATTTGACTATGGAAATCTGATGGTGTCTGAGTTAAGTTGTATGTGCACTAGTGATGTTTTCTGAAAAACTGCAGATCTCTCACTGTTACACATTAACTTTTGGATTCTAACTAATGATCAAATGCAGTGTTTGTTAGTTCTTTTTCACAAATATCATGGTTCAAGATTGGATTTAGTGTATGAATTGCTAATGATTAAGGATGGGAGTTTTGCAAAGATATCCAATGAAATGAGATGGTTTTGTATAAGCACGTGCGAAGGAAGTATCTTGTGAAGGCTGTGGTTGTTGGAATTAACTGAACAGATGCTGAGATCATTTTGGAATCGTTGGCAGTTATATATTTGATTGGTCAATGGTCATGCATGTGATATATTTTGTTATTGATGTAATGAATTTTAGTTGGTCTTCTCCATTTTAACTTGTTGCTTAGTACTCCTGTATCATATGAACATTATTTGTTGATGCTAACACAGTTTTTTTTTTTTATAAACATTAACAAGTAAAACTGGAAATTCCTTCATTTACTTCTTTTCTAAATTATTATATAGTTGAGTTAATATTTTTAGTATTAAATATGTCAAGATATTCCTATGCAAAGGATTCGGACATTTGATATTTGTTAATTCTGTTTCCAGGCAAGGTTCAGGCAGTGCTTGTCGCAGTTTATTTGGTGGATTTGTGAAGTGGACCATGGGAAAAGTAAGTTTCATTTTGAGGTTTATTCTCATGTCTTCTTTCAAAGATTTAGTTCACCATGTTTACGAATTAAGTTTATTCTTTACACTTTTAATTAATCAAGGTTGACAATGGAAGTGACAGCCTTGCTATTCAACTTGTTGATGAGAAGCATTGGGATGATCTTGTTATTATTATCGCTGTGGTATGTTTCTTTTTTTATCTTTGCAGAAGTGTGGGATACAGGGAATAGGTCATGTTTATATTGATTCAATTATACTATATTAATTTCTGGATCAATTATTTATTTTATTTGAACTTTGTAACATTGAAAGTTTGCTTAATTCTTAATAATGTTATATGCTAGAGGATTAACAGTTCATTCAGTTTTCTTGTTTAGCACTTTAGCTTTTATTATTATTATCATCATCTTCTTATTATTCTTGTTCTTATTATTATTGTTATTATCATATTTTGTCTCATTCTTGGTTATGTTTACCAGGTAAGTTCACGAATGAAAGAAACTAGTAGCACCACAGGAATGCGTGATACTGTGGAGACTAGCTTGCTTTTACAACATAGAGCTAAGGTGCTTTTGTTTTCCTTTTTTTCTCTTTCGGGCAACTACTTTTTCATAAAAATGTGTTCTTTGTTTTTTCCTATTTGTAGTTCTCTCAATATTTGACTTTTCTGATTTCAATCTGGGTTGGTGTCTTGTAGTATAACTATAAGTATATCATGATTATTCCTTATAACTGCAAGCAATCTATTCGATAAAACTATAAGTATATCATGATTATTCCTTATAACTGCAAGCAATCTATTCGATAAAATTATTAGTATGTCATGTTTTCTATTGAAATGTTATCCATTTCTTTATGGTATTTTTCTTTGATAATGTTATTCATGGGCAAAACATTTTATTTTTATTTCATAGGAGGTTGTACCAAAACGCATTATACAAATGGAAGAAGCCATCAAAAATCGAGATTTTGCATCTTTTGCGCGTTTGACATGTGCTGATAGTAATCAGTTCCATGCTGTCTGCTTAGATACACAGCCTCCAATTTTCTACATGAACGATACATCCCACAAGCAAGTCCCATTTCCTTGATTATTTTGCATGGATATTTTGAGCTGCTTCCTTTATTGCTTGATGTCTTGAATGAGGTACTATATTCCGGAGTATAATTCTGACATGGTGATATTTTATCAGGATAATCAACTGCGTTGAGAAATGGAATCGTTCTGAAGAAACACCCGAGGTTTGTTTGATTGTTCTTGTAAAATACCATGTAAATAAAAAGAAATACATGGGATAACATGTAATCTGAGAGACTACATAATATACATTAAACTTAAGATGAATAAGATGAATACACATATTGTACAAGGTTCTTCCTAAGTTACTCCTACAATTAAGCAAACATAGCAGCCTAAGCATGCTTACATTTATTACACTCCCCTCAAGCTAGAGCATGGATATCATCATGCTCAGCTTGGTAACAACTTGCAGGTCCGTCCCAAGGCGGTTCCTCTCCGGCGATGATTGACTGTTTCGCCAGAATTGAACAACTGAGGAAAAAACTCAAAACTTAGCATCTATGCTCAAACATAGCTCACAAAACAATATCACTCGAAGAAACTCAAAGTTCTTTAAGATATAAAACGTAATCTGGGAAACACAACCCAGAAGAACAAACCGGATAGGCAGATTGGGGATGGAGAAGTAGAACCTAGTGACCAGAAAATACCCAAAACCAATTTGCTCCCTAGGGCAGACGAAACGGAGATTGATTCTTCACATAGAAAATAAATTATGGGAAACTCAACCCAGAAACCAAAGAACAAAAGCCAAACTAGGCTGTGATAAAAAAGGGCGGCCCGGTCGCACTACGCGTCCCCGCTGAGCGAGGGTCCGGGGAGGGGTCCCACCACAAGGGTGTACTGGGAGCAAGCCTTCCCCTGCAGCCTTAGCAGCCCAAGCATGCATCCATTTATTACATTTCTTATTTGGCAAACAATAAATAACAATTAGGAGGTAAAATTTTACACTCAGAGACAACATTTTAGTGAAAAATAGGGAAAAAAGTTGGAGTAGGGGATAGGTTATTAAGATTTTTTCCCATATCATTTGGTTTGTAGTAAAGAAAGACCAAAGCACCACTGGAGGATACCCATTCACATGATCAGTCATCCAGCATAGATTGACTAGAGCCATGTCGATCAAATAGTGTTGTATCTCAAAATTAGTTGGCTAATGATGAGAAAATTGACAGGTTGCATATACATTTGATGCTGGGCCTAATGCGGTTCTAATTGCACGTAATAGAAAGTCTGCTGTCCAGTTGATGCAGAAGCTGCTTTACTATTTTCCTCCAAATTCTGATACTGATATAAACAGGTACACTATTTATTTTATTTGGCAACTACACTGTTTGTTGATGGGAGAGATGGTGAAAATCCCAGGTGCAATGTTTCTGTGATAATTAGTTTCTATTTTTGTTTTTTCATGTGCTCCAGTTATGTTGCTGGTGACAAAACTATTTTAAAGGATGCTGGGATTGAAGATATGAAGGATATAGAATCATTGCCGCCACCTCGAGAATCAAAGGATGCTCCAAGATACAAAGGGGATGTTAGTTATTTCATCTGCACGAGACCGGGTAGAGGTCCTGTGTTGCTATTTGATGACAGTCAAGCTCTTCTTAACCCTAAAACTGGACTTCCCAAGTGATGTGACATTCATTGCAGCTCTGTTTATTTATTGTTGTGCCGATCTGAACATCTCATTTGGTGACGATGGTTTTTGTGTTGGGTTGATGTTGGTGGTTTTGATTCTTGTTTTTGCAGTGCAGTGAAGTTGTTCATATTGATGAGGCAAATAAGGTGTTCATTTAAACTTTGGATGAGTTTAGGTCTGATGTAGTCATAAATGAATAAATTTTTGTATAGGAATTGAAGATATTTGTCACGGATCACGGGCAATTTGTCTGTGTTGACATTTCAGTTATTATTATATTGAACAAGAAAACAGTATTAAAGCAACCAACATAAATATGATATCTTTCAATAATATGCTTACGGAATCTTATGTTGAAAAAGGATATGTTTTTTTTTTGCAAAACCATGTGATTTCTCTTTCTTCCAAATAGATAGTGGTGAATACATGATTGTTCGGTTGGGGGGTCAATTTTACACGTGGTGTTTTTTTTTTTTTTTTTTTTGTTTAATCGAGCTTGTTCAAATTTTATAATCAGAGTGGTAAGAACTAATTTTTAAATATAAATGTAAAAGTTTTTAAAATTAAGTTATATTGTGTTTAAGATTCTTAACATGTAAAAAAAGTTGTGTCTAATAGAAAAAATCGGATTTAGGGAAAAAAAGATTTAAGAAGGATCTAACCAATGGGCCTAACAGTCCAAAAAAAATTGGAATTCTGGATTTAGAGAGGTCAAACATGTCAAAAAAAAAATTTGGAATTTTGGATTTAGATGGTTCCGGCGGCCGGAGGGGCCAGGTATCCCCAGATGCACTAGGTTTAGCATCACTGTGCTTGCATGTTGTTCCAAATTAATTTGGATCGGATTAAATTTTAAGCTTTAAAACACACTATTTTATTGTTGATTCAGAAATTTTATCCAACTTTTTTGTTTTTGTTTGTAAAGTTTGCGAATATTTATATAATTTTACTTACACTTATTATAATCAGATCATAATTATTAAATATAAACAAAATAAAAATGAATTTCCTATTTTTTGAAATCGAACGGAATTGGGAGGATTGGTGACGGAGATCTTCGTTGGCGAGAAAGGAAACAAAGGTCGTAAAATTTGCGGCAATTTTGATGTCTTTATTGACAAACGTTTTGTTTTAGCCCAAATCAATTCTATAATTCCTAATACTTTTACATTCCAATTAACAATACTTTGGATGTTTTACTTAATTCGTTTCAGTTTTACTGTAGCTATTGTATGTAACAGTTACTTTTCTAATATGAGGAATTGATATTTTACACAAGTTCTCTCTCTTCTACCTTATTCTATAAATACTTTTCCACATAAACGAAAAATCATATCTAACTAACATTATTAGTATAATATTTTTTTTTTTTTTTTTTTGTTGAAGTATAATATTTTCTTAATTCAAATTTTTTTTTCTAATATGAAATTATATATATATATATATATATATATAGGAAGTTATATATTTGACAATGCGGATGCAACTTAGCTATTTGAATCATCAGTAATTTTCACCTGGTCAGTCACTGACCAAATTCACTTGGTCAATCACTGACCATGTGAAAACCACCGTTTGAATCATATCTAACTAACATTATTAGCATAATATTTTCTTAGTTCAATTTTTTTTTTTCTAATATGGAATTCCATATTAGAAAAAAAAATTGAATGAACCGGCGAACCGGAATCAATCCGATGAACCGGTTTCACCCCGGTTTATTTTTTTAAAAAATAAAAATTTAGTAAACATCACACTCAAATCCAAATTAAGTTTAGATCAGTAAAAAAAAGGTTAAGGTGCAAAAATACCCCAAACGTTTTGGGTCATGGGTAATTTTATCCCTAACGTTTAAAATTGTGCAAGTTTACCTCTAATGTTGGAAGCCAAGACCAATTTTACTCCTAACAATGATAAATTGAGCCAATTTGAGAAACAATTCATCAAACTGTTTTCTCGATCATGAATCTTGCCATCTATACTTCACACGTGCGTCATTCTATCAGTAATAAATCACAAACATATGTTGAGATATGAAAAAAAAATATTGTCTTTACAAATTGGACAAAAAATTCACCGAATTTATAAATATTAATCTTCAATTCTATTATTAAATTATAAAAAACATGAAATGTTTTTTTTAGAACGAGTTGATATGCAATTAGTACAGAATAAAGAAAAAAAAATATTTGTATTTTATAATAGGGTAAAATTGCACCATTTTAAATATTAGAGGTAAAATTGCTCCTGACCCAAAATTTTAGGGGTATTTCTGCACATTAACCCGGAAAAAAAACCCAAATTTTATAATCTTTCTTTTTCTTCTTTCATCCCTGCCGGTGATACTAATTGAAAAAAAAACCTAGAAAATCTCCTCCACCAGCGGCGGTGGCTCTTCCAGGTACTTGATATCATTTTTTTTTTTTTTTTGTGAATTACTATACCTAGCCCCAATTTCACACTTCCAGCCCTGAAAAAAGACGTAACCACCCTTTAGTCGAAAATTGAAAATTCCAAACTCTCCCAAACTCTCTCAAACTCTCCCAAATACATTTTGTTCCGAAATCAAAGACAATACGTTTCATGGTGAGCAATCCGTTATCACCGGGAAGAGCCGAGAATGACGCTGTCCCTGCAGTCGAGGTATTTTTCCGATTGAACTTCCATTGATTTCTGTAAAAAAAAATTCAAAAAAATCGCTATTACGGACCGCAGGCGTGTGAGCATCACGCATCACCATGTGGTGGGGCGTTTGAATACAAACGCCCCACCACATGGTGGGACGTGATTTTCACACGCCCGAGCTTATTTTTGGCGCATTTTTGGGTTTAGACACTGAAACGTTGTGGAAATGTCGCGTATTGGAATGTAATGTTCGTTATTTATCATTTGCAGGAGGTTTCGTTTGAAGATTTTGGCGGAAACGACATTGATTACAGTTCGCAATTTTTTCCCGAACAAACGTTTCAAACATATCATGAAGCTGTTAAATGGGCAAAACAGACGGGAATTGAGATCCGTTTCAAACATATCATGAAGCTGTTAAATGGGCAAAACAGACGGGAATTGAGATCGGCTTCGAGTTAACCACAACGTCGACAAGACAGGGAACAAGTCAAAATGGATATTGATTAAATGTGCTCGTGGTATTAAGAATTATCGAAGGAAAAAGGATATGGATATGGAGAAAGTAGTACGGAGGAATACAAAAATAAAGTAATGTGGTTACAAATTACAGATAAAGGTTCTAGAAATCGCTGAATTAGGTGGTTACAACACTGTCATCAGTTGGTTGTATATCATTAGGGCTACAGACAGATGAGCGGATAAGTTCGGGTTCCAAAAAAATTGTTCGTCAAATGAGTGCAGCTCAAGCTAAGCCTTGTGCTATTTTTGCTGCAATCAAAGAAAAACATCCGGAGGATTGCCCGACACAAAGACATGTTTATAACTACAGGGAAAAAATCAGGACTGAGAGCTTTGAGGGTAGGGATGTAATCGGTCAGTTTTATCAGCTTGCTATAGATAAAGAATACATACATTGGACGCAAGCGGCGCCGGACAGCAATGTTGTGACTCACTTATTTATGACACATCATACATCGATCACACTGTTCCAATCTTATTACTTGTTTGTTAGTATGGATTCAACGTATAAAACAAACAAGTATAAGATGTCATTCTTTGAGATCATTGGAATGACGCCTTCAAACAAAAACTTCTTGATGAGCTCAAGCGTGTGCGCGGATTGAGTATGGATGTGGTAAGTGAATGTGGATGCGTGTTGCCCATGACTCATGGCATTCCGTGTGCATGTGAGCTTAAAACGTATATTGACACGGACACATCGGTCCGTGCGGACCGCATCCATCCTTTTTGGAGATCTCTTGCGTTTGAAGGTTTGAGTGACATACCAGTTACTGCTCCCGTATATGCTGATGGGTCTGAGGATCACCAGTTTTTTCACTCTCTTGTGGAAAAGGTTGAAAAATTAGATCATTCAATGGTGCGTAGCATATCGATGATGATTCATGATCAGATAAACCCGGATCAAAGTGGCTTCAAAGAACTTGAGGTCAAAGACACTGTTAAGGGTAGACCAAAGGGGAATTCATCAACGAAACGGAATCCGAGTGCATGGAAGTACAGTCAGGCACCACGAGGTCGTGCACGGTCCTCTCCTTCGAGGAATAGTCGTAGTCGAGGCCGATCCTCATCCTCATCTGTGCATAACAACGAGATGCTGGGTATATTTTATTTTAGTAATATATATGTTGAAGTTAAAGTAAATATATTATCGCTCACGAATTTCATATATTAATATTTTCGGCCGGATTTGATGCGGATATCGCCGGCTACCACCATTTACATCGGGTTCAAGGGCTCATCGTACCATTTATTACTGGATACCATGATGTTGTAGCAGATGGTAAATGTGGATTTCGTGTTTTAGCCGATGCCATCACATATAACCAGGAGGAGTGGAAGCTGATTAGAGTGCTTATAGAGAATGAGATGCGGGCACACCGTGATCTGTATGCGCCAGTGTTCTGGAACGGATTCGGTGCTGCCCTCACGCGTATTAGATGGGCAGGAGCGGGGTGTGGTGAGTCCCACTGGATGGTGAGTCCGGATGACTTATATGCTGCTGCATCTGTATTGAATGCAGTAATATTCCTTTTTACTACATCACAGTTAGGATGTTGCACTATACTACCGATGCGTTCGGACGATGGAAGACCACCAGAGGGAGAGATTGTGATTTGTCATTTGGGGAGTTATCAACACTACATACGTCTTTATTTAAGACCTGGATTTCCAGTGCCTCCCATTGCCACCCAATGACATACATTTCGTGATCCGAGTGTTCGTCACTTGGACAATATATACGCTAAAATGAGAGCGGCTTGGACTAGATTATATTAGTTTATGTGTTGTAATTAATAATATTTATTCATAAACTTATATTATTGTTACTGATTTTAGTTAAAAATGTATGGTATTTATAGGTTTTAAGTACAATTATGTAGTTTTTGCCTTTCCGGGTTTAACGGACCTTTTTTTTGCCTTTCCGTCATGCAAGCTGTGGCTATCACGTCTCACCGCGTGGTCAGACGTGTGGCTATCACACCTCACCGCGTGGTCGGCCTGATAGCCACACGTCTTACTCGGGCGTGTGGCAATCACGCTCCAAAGATGCTCTAACCAGTAAGACCCAAAAAAATGCCGGCTTTTTATTTCATTAAAGGGTGCTGGTGCAGGCAGGTATCTGAGAGAACAAAGCTTAGTGCTTAGGTCATATCTTTGTAATGGAGAAAGGCGTACAGCGATGGATAGTTGACATTTCAAAGTGGGACCCATCTATCCTTCATTTCTCTTCTTTCCTTTCCCTCCTTCCTCAACATGAGCATTCCTCCGTTACCAGGTTTTTTTTTTCCATTTTCTGTTTCAGATTCTTGTTTTAATTTCTGAGAAACGAAAGAAAAACTGGAATATTATACTTTAATAAGACATTGGACAAAAGGATATTACTTTGATGGAAAAAGATTGAACAATTGAAAATTCCAGAGACCTGGTTCTCCAATTCTCAGAGAAATTTTGGTTTAAGTAATTCTCTTCTATTTTAGGGTTTTATTCATATTGCTGATTATATAAGCATAGAAGACAATAATAATATTTAAGTTGCCTTTCTAACTGTAAGATTATATGACTTATTCTGTGGTTGTTTGGTAGATATGTGAGAATTGAAGATAAAAAACGAGCACTTGTTAGCAGGTTGCTTCAATATGCTATTGTACATGAAGTTTTGGGCATTCCATATGATGAAATTGTTATAAAGCGTACAATAGAAGGGAAACCCTACCTTGTAAGATTAATGGCCATCATACTCTACTTGTTTATCAATTGCATTGTTTGGAAGCTTTTTAGCTAGTTTATTTTCTTCTGTTGGTTTTTGGTTATGCTGTGCATTAATAATGCTGCTTCAAAGATCCTTTCCTCTTTCCGTCTAGGGACTATGAACCATTTAACCAAAAAGTTTAAAAGTAAGACCCAAGAATAGTTTTTATTTATCTCTGACAAGGTCCATGCTCCTCAGATGTATTTTGGACTAACTTGTGCATTTGGTACACAAGAAAATAAAGTAAACATAGCAGTTAAGAACATAATGTTCGAAAGAAATTTTAGGGAGCATGTTAGAGACATAGTTGTTAAAGGTGCACCTCAGGCTTGCTGAAGGTACTGCACCTAATAAGTCCAAGGTAAGGCTCTCGCGTAATGTGCCTTGCCTAGGTTTTGCAGGCTCTCCCCAGGCTGTCTCTTATGCGTTTTTATTAATGATTAGGTTTTCATTTTATATTTTTTACTGCTCTCATTAAAATAAAAGGTTGATTAATCTTGACCACTTATCATATTTAGTAAACTTAAGTTAAATCTAAACCGTTGATCTGAGTAGATTTATATCTAAACCATTGGTGTGCTGAGAATTTCCATTTATTGTATATGTGAATTATGTCAATGTTATCCCTTCTTATGTCTTGGTACTTAATTTTTGTATATGAAGACCTGTAGAAATGTTTCTTTTTCCTGTGTGCATTCCTATTACTTCTGGTTTATAATTATGTTTACTCTGTGATGTGGATTCTCCATGCTTTCCAGGATTCTGCTAAAGGTTTCCCAGACTTCCCCAATTTCAACTTCAATGTGTCTCATCATGGAGACTTTGTGGCAATAGCATCTGAACCCGTGTGCATTGTTGGGGTGGACATTGTTTGTTGTGTCAAACCCCAGAAAGAGACAATTCAAGAATTTTTGTGCAGTTTTACTTCTTACTTCTCAACTTTCGAGTGGAATAATATAATGAATTCTCACACCTCTGATGAAATTCTTCTTGAGTTTTACAGGTAGTGTGGTACTTCCAGGTACACAATAAGAAAAAAAAAAATTCATGAACTCAAGTGTTGCTGTTGAATTTACATATAACTGCGTCTGGCTAGTCAAATAGTACTGATTAAACATCATTTTACATAGATACTGGTGTCTCAAAGAAGCATTTGTCAAAGCTATAGGGAGTGGATTGACGAGTGAATTGAACAAAGTAGAGTTTCATCACAATAACTGGACAAACATATTTGTTAAAGTTGATGGAAAGCATATGAATGAATGGAGGTTTTGGCTTTTTTACCTGCCTAAACGACATTGGGTAAGTTGTTTTTCAGGCTATTCTCCTCCTCCTCCTCGTGTTTCTTAACTTGTAGCCCTCAAAAGTATGCATACTTGTACAATCTTTCTATTATTTCTGAAAATTGGTAAAATACCTTGGGATCAGCATTTAAGAAAGGAGAGAGAGAGAGATGTTGTTGATGAGAAATTTGTAATATGGGAATGATTCTCTGCTTGTACAATTGCTCGTCTTTACTAGGATGAAATTTGCATATGCAACAAATTGTAGTTTTGAATACATGAAATGGAAATAAAGGGTAAATTTGGCCCTTCAGAAGTAGCAGATGGTGATAGGTGGTTTCCATGGATGGAATTGCAGGTCTGTGTTGCTAGGGGTCCTCCAAAAGCAGCTGCTGGAAGCTACAAGAAAACAATAAAGCGGGTGGAGTTTGATGAAGAGGAATACGAGAAGGGTCTTTCTCTTCCAAATGTAAAATTTGTTTCACGAACCATTGAACAACTCCTTTCTCAAATATGCATCCAGAAACAGATGAATACCAGCAATAGACCTTGATCAAAATAGCTACTCCTACTAATAGGAAAATTATAAAATTTGTGTTCAAGTTGATGGACATGTATATAATGACAACAAGTGCCGATTACAATTCAAAAGAAAGTGTTGTCTGTTATGCTTTGTTTATTCACAATTCTTGCACTCTACACAATGCACTTAGCGCCCGTTTGGTAAGACGTAACGAGAGCTTTGTAATGGAATGCTCATTACATTAAAAGCAAATTACATGTTTGGTTGCACATTAAAATTTTGTTGTAATAGAATGAGAAATCCATAGATTAAATTTTATTTAACAACTATTGTAATTTTCATTATATAAAAAAATGGCTTGAATTTTCATTACATTAGCATGTAATCCTAATTTCTATCTTTAAAGTTTCATCTAACATTTCATTTGTCAAATTTCACTTCTCATCATTCTCAAAATTGCAAAAACTAAAAAAACTGAAAACGAAAGAAAAAGCAAAAAAAAAAAAGAGAGAAAATGAGAAAATAGAAAAAAACGGTGAAAATGGAAAACGAAAAAATGAGAAAAATGTAAAAAAAAAAATCTACAAAAAACACGGAAAACTATATACTAATTTCAGGTTTTTCATGTTTTTTTTGTTGATTTTAATTATGTAAATAAAATTTTGCGATTGGGTAATGGCAAATCTATTAGTTTCTAGGATGACATCTGGATTGGGGATAAGCCGCTGATTGAGCTGTGTAGCTCTCCTCCGCCTAATGAGATCCGTTCCTGGAAAGTTGCTGATGTGGTGGACTCGGATGGAGACTGGATCTGGTCTAAGTTCGACTCCTTCCTTTGCCTGGAGATCCTCCTGAAGATTCGATGAGTTAAAATTAGCAATCAAGATGAGGATAAAGACAAACACTGCTGGACCTTGACTAATAATGGTATCTATTCTTGTAAATCGGCCTATGAAGCCTTTTCCCCTAATGGGGCTGATCCTCCTTTGGAGATTTGGAAGACCATTTGGGCTCTTAAAGTCCCTTATCGTATTAGGAGTTTCCTGTGGCTTGGAGTCAAGGATAGGTTGCTCACTAATGCTGATAGACACAGAAGGCACTTGGCTGAATCAGGAGCCTGTAGTAGGTGCAGAGGTCATGTGGAATCCTTGTGCCATGCCTTGAGGGATTGCCCTAATAGCAAAAAGGTGTGGGAAGGGATTCTCCCTTACCACACCCTTCCTTCTTTCATGGCTTATCCTGAAGTTGACTGGTTCTCTGATGGTGTCAAAGGAAAGCTGTTGGCCAACATTGAGCACGGTGACATTTTCTTCGCTATTATCTGTCACCAAATTTGGAAATGGAGGAATGAAGAGTTATTTGCCGAGAAGACTACCCTTATTCCTGACTTACTTGCTTTCTTCTCCAAAAAGCTCTCGGTTATTTTAAGTAGCTATGTTGGGAACCCCCTTGTTAATCCCTCCCCGGTTAAAGTTGTCCATTTGGTGGGTTGGAGTGTGCCTAGAGAAGGGGTTGTTAAGCTGAACACGGATGGCTCCTGCCTGAACAATGGCAGAATTGCTGCTGGAGGTGTTCTTCGGGATGTTGGTGGCGCTTGGCTTGCTGGGTTTACCCATAACTTGGGGATTGGCTCGTCCTTTTCTGCGGAGCTCTGGGGTATTCTTTCAGGTATTAAGCTTGCCATTCGCTTGGGGGTCAAGAGGCTTTCGGTGGAGTCTGACAATCTGGAGGCAATCAACAGGATATCTAATGGCCAGACCCTTTGTCTTAGTAGCCAGAACCTCATCAAAGCTATTTTGAGGCTTCGTCCTGCTTTCGAGTCTCTTAGTTTCTCCCATATTTATAGGGAGCAAAACCGCGTGGCGGATCGCTTGGCTGCTGCTGGGCATGGGGGGATGTTAGGTGTTTCTACCCTTTCTGTTCCTCCTCCTTTCCTTTTGCCTATTCTTCTCGAAGATAGGGTTGGGGTCAGCCTTCCTAGACTGATCCCGGGTTAGGTTTTTTGCTTTGTTGTTTTCCTTTCCTTTTCCTACCAAAAAAAAAAAACATATTATAATGGTAAATACATTTCATCATATTTTTTTTTATTTGTCAACCAAACATGGTAATAGAATCACTATTCCATACAATTACATTACAACTTTAATTACATTACAGCTTTGATTGCATTACATTGCATTACGACACGCCAAATGAAGCCATATTTATATATAAACAACTTCGTAAATAATTTATTACTTTTGTGTCTATGCATGTCATATTAGTCCGTATTTTCATTTCAAAAATATATTATAGTCTTTTGAGTTTTGATAAAATTAACAGCCAACTTTGTATGATGTATAAATTACATTTTAGTGGTTTTAAATAATTTGTATTGTTACTACATAGTCAATATTACATTATTTTCATGATCGATAAATTGGTATATTACAAAATACGCATAAAAAAAAATCAATTATGAAGATTTAACTTAAAAATATAATATTAATTAACTATTAGTTGTTTCATCAATTTTTAGTTTTAATGATTAAGTGACAAAAAAAAATAATAATGATGAATTAACGTGTAATTTATTTAATTAATAAATAAAACATTCAATAGTATATATATTACGGAATGCGGATTTAGCGGATTGGCTCCTCGCTCAAATGGCGTGCTCGACCGTCAACGCTTTGGTGCGGATTATAATCAGTCTGCAGGTAATTTGGAAGAGGCGGAACCAACTGATATGGACAGACAATGTTCAGAACATTAAGCAGTGCCGCAGGTTCGTTCGGGAAAATATGAATGATTGGCGGGCGTTCCGGACTAGTAACACGGCTGCCCCTGTTCGTAGCGTCAGAAATAGCAGCAGACAAGGCACTCCCTGGCAACACCCGCAGCACGGTTTCGTCAAATGCAACGTGGACGGAGCGATATTCAAAGACGAAGGGACAAGCGGAATGGGAGCGGTAGTGCGAGATGATCAAGGCAATTTCATATGCTGCAGCAGCAGCAGCATGATAGCAGGAATAAAAGAACCGAAAACCATCGAGGCCCTCGCGATCAGAACGAGCATATTATGGATGGTGGGATTGGGATACAGACAGGTCCAGATTGAATCGGACGCCAAACTTGTGGTTGACCACATCAATTCATCAAGGTTCAATTTGTCCGAGTTTGGAGATTTAATTCAAGATTGTATTGTCATTCTTCGTAGTCATCCGGGTTTTAAAATTTCTTTTATTCATCGTATAGCGAATGGTGCAGCTCATGCTACGGCTAGACAAGCCTGTTCCAATGCTAGCGATTTTTGTTCTTCATCTGTGCCACATTGACTCATAGATGCTATTGTTAAGGACGGTATTATACCAAATTCATAAATAAAAGGTTTCATCTTTCTGTTAAAAAAAAAATACACTAAATAATATTATTACTTTAGGTGCCTTCTGTGTGGCTACTTTAATGTCATACATACATTTAAAAAAAAAATCTATATGATTGAAGTACATAGATAAATTAATGATAGAAAAATAAAAAACTTGTAATTTGTATAAAATTGAATCTTTGACTAACATAAGCAAAAGGTAATTTGTTATAGCAGATAGATAACAAAATTTCTCGACTTCTCTTGGGCTTTTCTAGAGAAGCTTACAAAAATAATAGACTGACTATATTACAAATGGGACATAAAATTATATAAGCAGCTTAGTCCCAAGCAAAAGCAAAAGCACATGTACACTATACTTTACTATACAATCACTCTTCTTCTTCACAAAAGCATATTCAACTCTGAAAGGTCATCCATAGGTATTTCTAGCCCTTCCATAGGTATATCAAGCCCCATTAAATCATTTTCCGGTAACCCGTCCTCCTCGAAGTTAAACAGATTACTCAAATCTTGATGCCCTCCCATATCATCATCGCCTATGCCTAGTTCTACAGATAAATCCTGCATTTCTGTTATTCTGTTGCTTTGTTTTGATGAATTTTGAGGATTATATTCGTAATCTTGTTTCTTATTACTACTTGTATCTTTCAACTTATTATTCATCCTGTCTCCTGAACTTGAAAGATAAGCAGTCTTCTGCTTCGGCTTTGATTTTGTTTTGCGGTCACCTTTCGTGCCACGCCCACCTTTGGCCACCAGATTTCTGGCTGATGCGTCCTTCTTGTCCTTGTCCCTTTCTCTCTCACTTCTCTTACCCTTGGTTCCATTACCAAGACATGGAGTGGCTCTCAACAAACCATTACCACCAATATCATCTAGCAGCACTTCCTTCTTCTTCCCTCTGCTCAATAATGGCCCACTTTCACCAAAATCATCTGCTTTACTGGAGAAAGACCCTGCAACTGCAAAAACAGGAGGTTGTTTTAGCCACAAAAACCAGAAATTTAACTTCTCACAAGAACTAAAAAGGGATAGAAAATTGTCTAAGCAGAAAACACTCTTCAGCAACTCTTGCCTATGCTCTGTTAAACCCTAATTACCCAATTTTACCGTGAACAAAAAAAAACTGTGCCTCATGCTCATGGTGCACTAAAGTTTGGTTCGGAGAGTCCACTTCTCCACTGAAATTTCTGTAATTATACCTTACCTATATCTGTAATTTTAGAAATTTAGAAATTTGTTTATTAAAATAAAATGCAATGCAGAAGCAGATTAGGTCATTAAGCAATCTATTAATCAATTCACCATACACATCATATCTCTAATTTTGTGTAAATCATCTTCTCGAAGCTTTCGAAATGACCCCCCCTTGCAACTTGTATTTAATACTGTCATTTTATATATATAAAAGGATTAACAGTTGCCTCCTTATAGTTTTTAAAATTTATAAATATGAATATTTTCATTATTTACACAATTTCCCTGTGTTTCAATTTCTTTATGTTTTTACAAATGTCACTTTTCAACTATTACCGATCAAAGGACAAAGTATAAAGATAAAGAAAAATGAATTACATGCTTGAAATCACTAGCATGTGCAGCGAAAGAGAATAAGTAGAAACCTGAGCTACCAGGGTCATGTCGAGAGTTGGGTGTTCCACTGTGCATATTTGATTGAACAGATAGGCCAGCAAAGGTAGGGGATTCTGTGTGATTTCCACTACAAGGAGGTGCAGCCAGAATGACATCCCGCAGTGGAGGCTCACCAAAGCAACTTTTGGCTGTATCTCCAAATTTCCTACATCTAGCAAGAGCCCTCTTCATAAAAGCTACAGCTACTTGTCTGGGAACCTTGGCAACACCGAATTTTGAAGCATAACTTCCTCTAGTAGCCTGCCAGTTTTACCAGGGTAAAGCCAAAATGATTACACTGATGCATCATGGTAAAATCACTTATTTAAAGCAAAGTCTGGTTTTAATGTCAATAGTAATGCTTCAAGTATGAGTTCATCGATATATTATGCAAGAAAGCAATGACCCACATAAACTGATAATATACATTTTTTTTTCTTTTTTTCTTTATTTGTAAGTGACATTGAATAGGCTGGATACCAAAGCTTAGTCACCTCCACAAAGTGGAGATGTAACAGTTGACCTGTGCCCAATTGGTCCATTTAACGACACTCGTCAACTTCATAAAAAATTTGTCTTTTCCCTGCTTTTTCCAGAGAACCCCACTGAAAATACACTCATTTGACTCCTAGATGATAGTTAGAAGAAGCATTAAGTAATTAGATCAGTATGCCTTCAAAAGGCATTATTGCAATAACATGATCCTGGAAAATATAAAAAATCTAAACAAGAATATCTATTAGCAAAAAAATTATTAGCTATAATTTGGATTAATCTATTTGATAGGTTATACGAATTCAAGATTGCACAACAAATACAACTGCAGATATAGGAGGAACAACATAGACAGAAAAAAGTAATGTACCAGCAGCTTTTTGTAAGCCAACTCGACAAGCTTATCCAGTGCAACCTGCTCAAGGACCCTGCAAATGCATCATATAATACAAATATTCAGTAAATTTAAGAAACTATCTCAGCATTGATGTTTCATTCTGGATAGCCAGAGCCATAGTATCACAACATATTCAATATTCATAGTCTTACCCTGCTTCTACTGTCTTGCTTTCCTCCACTGTTTTAGTTAGCTTGTTCAAAATCACCTTCTTTTTAGCCACCTAAAAAAGAATAATACTCAATGATCCAATGATAAATAATATATACACGATCTATTACAGAAATTTGTTATATCTGCAAGATTTTTTTTTTTATTTTTGGTGTTATTTGTCCCTTTTTTTCTGTCTGGGTTTTTTTATGTGTGTGTGTGTTTGAGAGAGAGAGAGAGAGCGAGAGAGAGAGAGAGAGAGAGGGGGGGACCTGTTGAAGAAATCCCCTGTGTAGTTCAATGATTTCTTGATTTATTTCTTCATCTTCTCCATCTGTTAAATCAGGCTAGGACAAGGCACCCATACAGAGTGTGAAGCCCCAAAGGCAAAAGCAAACAAAATGATGCAAAATTATACTTGCATATACATTTAATACTTGTAAGTAAAATACTACGTACATCTAACTGTGCAGAAAAGTATTAGGGCAATGACAAGGAATAAGCAGAGGGGATATATATATATATATAACTGTCAGATATTAATATGAATTGGGTCTTTATCTATGTTCTATGACATGGTATCAGAGCATCTTTGACCAAGTGATTAAGGGTTCGATTCCTGACAACCCATTTGTTAATTTAATTTCAACACGTGGTAAGATATTAATATGAATTGGGCCTTTAACTACCAGCTTTGACTTTTAGTTCAATTGGTTCCATGACAATAACCAACTAACCAACACATGAACCATAGATGAGTAGAAATAAGTTTGATGCATGGTGAGGCCAAAAGCTTCCCACAATCACCTTTGTGGAAGAATAATGTTTTCACCTGTTAAAAACTTGAGGTTTTCAGAAATTTCATTTTGTGGAGAATACTTAAATGTCCTAATCAGGAAGGCATGAGAAATGCAAGTGGAATTAGCATACATTAATTTGTCATGTATGATGCTGTGTACCTAAATAAATAAATGTGAGGCATAGACATGGCCCTTGGATTTTCTGGTCAGTATTCCCTTTTCTTTTAAGTGACTGCTAAACCCTGAATAACTTTTTTCTACTAGAAATATTTATTAATCAAGAAATTTTGGCTTTGGATTTTCTATAATCTTAAAATATCTTCTAGTATTAATCTACCAGATATATCATATCATAGGAGGAAGTGTTTGCGTTTTCCTTGAGCGCACTTATATATAATCAAGAAAGCAGGAGCACTGTTGAAAAAGGGATGTAGAAAACAAAGGAAAAAAAGTAAATAAATTACCACTTTTTCTAGGTGTAGGCCAATACTCTGAAGTTCCATCAAGAGTCTCTCCTCCAAGCAAGTCTGCTGATATTGGCAATCAAAAGTAGAAATGACAGAAGCATTTGTCTCGGCAGATAGCATCCCGTTACTGTCACCCAGATACTTAGGGAACTCTGTAAGCTTTGAGATCAGAAATCCCTGATCTCCTTGGAAACAATCATCAATATGCAATTGATTGTGATAAACAGAGCTGGCCCTATTAACAGTACCATTTCCATGACAAGAAAAATCATCAACAGCTGATAGCTTATCAGTTTGAAAACCCAAACCCAACATGGAGTCATAATGAAAGTCCATTCTATCCTTGTTTCTAGGATCAAATTCAATAGCAAAGTAAGAATCACCAGGGGGCCTATCTCTGTTATTTTGAAAAGAGATATTTCTCCCTTCATTGTTCTCTTCAAATTCTTCTTCACATTCATCTTCCACAATCAAAGCAGAGAGAACTCTTTGATACAGTGGAGTCAATTGGTCAATTCCTTCCAACATTTCACATGATGGACCATTCTCCAAAACTTGATTTGTCAAATTTTTATCTGTTAACTTTTTAGGGAAATCATGATCCTCAAAGCATTTCTCATTTTCTTCAAAAGCAAGATGAGACTTCAAATCTTCTTGATATAAAAGATCATCCTGCAAATATACAATACTGTAGGCATCAGACAAGGCAAATGCAGCTGAATTTCAAAATAAACAAACAATCCCCTTTGCATATTTATTGGAGAAAGGGAAAAAATACTAATTTTGAAGCATAAAAAAAAAGCAAAAGAGAATAGAAATGAAAAGAAAAAGTAAATATGGAGAGGAGAGTAAGAGTAAGAATGAGAGTGAGAGATCACCAAAATATTACTGCTAAGGTTGGACATGTCAGATATGCTTTGATGCAGCTCCTTCACAGATTTCAACTGATCACAAATAAAAATCAGCATAAGAAAGGAAAGGTATATATTAATTAGGGTAAACTTCAAATAAAACCCCTGTGGTTTCACTAATTTTCAGATAAAGGACTGTGGTTTACTTTTTGTCAAAACGAGGATTGAGGTTTTCAACTTTAGCAAAATAAGAACTTTTTCGATTGATACTATTAAAATCACCCTTGACGACTTCAAAAATGACATATTTTAAGAACTACTAATATTCTAAACAACTTTAATTCTTCAACTTTTTTATTTTGAGATTGTTTAGATGATGTTTGGTAAAGAGAGAGAAAGTTAATGTTTAGAGAGAGAAAGTTCTAAAAAAGATGATTTTCGAAAATCGAAAATGTAGTTCCATAAAAAATATGACATTGAACAACTTTAATTCTTAAAAATTTTCATTTTCAGGTCGTTAAAGATGGTTTTAATAACATTAATCCAAGCGCGAAACCTCAATCCTCGTTTTGACAAAAAGTAAACCACAGTCCTTTATCTGAAAATTAGTGAAACCACGGGGGTTTTATTTGAAATTTACCCTATTAATTATGGTTAAAAACTAAAAAGATTTACATGGATGAAAGGATAGCTCATATCTCCAGAAGCAGAATGTAGGAAAGGAATTACCTGCAGCTTCAAGTAAGCTACATCCTCTGAGCTGGGGGAAGAAAAAAATGGCTCCATTTTTTTCCAAAATGTACTTGAGCAACAAAGACCTGGAAAATCAACAGGTTAGAGAGTCTAGCACATGTACTTCCAGAAAAGATTAGAAACTAAGAAGACCTAATGTCAGGTACATACGGCTAGCATTGCAAGCGTATTTAGCAGCTTCTAGAAGTTCTTCTCGATCGTCACCTGATTCAACTGGCACATCAAACAAAGAAGGAATCATTACATTTGCACAAATCATTTTTCATCCAGGCATCATTTTAACTTTTAATCACCAAGTACAGTAATATGCTTGATGCAAAAAAAATATTTTTTTGAAGCATATTTGATGCAAAGATTTAGCTTACATATACCCTACGGGAATCATGCATCTATCAGAAAATTTCTAGGGACTATCCAAAGCACAAAGTCATTCTAATTTGATCACAGGGTAAAAAAGGGCGGCCCGGTCGCACTACGCGTCCCCGCTGAGCGAGGGTCCGGGGAGGGGTCCCACCACAAGAGTGTACTGGGGGCAAGCCTTCCCCTGCCAATTTATTTGGCAAGAGGCCGCTCCTAAGACTCGAACTCGTGACCTCTTGGTCACACGACAACAACGTTTACCGTTGCGCCAAGGCTAGCCCTCTAATTTGATCACAGGGTACAAGAAAAAAATCACTTTCTCCGATCCAAAATTCCTCCATAAAGATTTTTTTTTCTTAATTCATCTCGCAGTCTCGCTATTTAAACTTTCAAGATAAATTACTTTTACAAAATTTTGAAAACTATGATATAGATTACACATTTCATTATTAGTTACCCATTGTCATTAATTTGATTATATTACATTATCTGGTTAAATTATGATCTGAGACGTCTATATTTGCTGAGCAGTGAAGAAACAGAAGGATACTTCTATGAGATATTCAGAAAATGTACCTGTTAAGTCAGGGGAACCACCAGTTGCTGTTTGAGCACGAATAAAGGACTTGCGATCTGATATTTTCTTAAGAGGAGGACGGCCTGACTTGCTGAACTAGGAAACATGTTAATTATATTAAAAATGAAATCCTATTAACATAATCACTATGGTTATACTATTGGACCAGAAATTAAAAAAAGAAAATCCATATATAGCATTTTATTCTTATATAGTAATATCCATCACCTTCCATTCTTCTCTGAAACAAGCTTCATATTCCTAATTGGTTTAGCTGAAGCTGCTGGACTCTCTAACTTCTCCCTTAATGGCGAGATGTTAGACCGAGATACTGATGCACCTCGACCCATCCTACCTTGTCTCCGCAAGCCATCACCAGTATCTTCTCCGTTATATATTTTATTCTTCTTCATGAGCACTGCAGAAGGACCGATATTCGTGTTTTCGGATCTTTCCTCTATTCCATTACTAATTCCCTTCTGCTTGGGCCTACCCTCATGATTTGCACCAACACCTGATTCTTCACTTTCAGATAATCTGGCTGGAGAAAAAACTCTTTCATGTTTCACTTTAGCTAGCTGATTTCCATTGGCAATATCTTTGGCTAGAAGTGATCCGTTACATCCAACAGACGTTAATCGAAAATCAGAAGGGTATCCTTGTCCCCCTTCTGATGATATTTGCACTTCATCATGGTTTGAGACAGGAGATACCACATTTGCTCTTCTAGTACGAGAGATTTTCTGTGGTCTCTGACCAACCCATTGAGCCATTGGAGGGGAGGACGGCCCAGCAGGAATTGTACGCTTGCAATTACTAGCCCCTCCAAATGAGTTGACTTTAGTCATACTTGGGAGTTGTTCCCAACCATCAGTGGGGGCAGATGAACGAGAAAAATTAGGGGATGAGTTTGTGGTGGTTACGCAGCCAGTTCGTGGTGTTCTTGATGCTTTCCCCTTCAGTACAGAACTTGGACTAACGGTATGATTGTCTTCAAGAAAATTTAACCTAAAACATCATTAAACAGAATTATTAGAATATCATAAACGTTAGGTGGGATTCACGACATATCTATTATAATCCTAGCATAAGAATGTTTAATACTATATAATACAATGACAGACCTATAGAAGTGAATATAATCATTACATACTTATTATTTGCTTTTGACAAAAGTCGCTCCTTATTCACACTATCTGAAAAATCCCTCGCCAAAGAAGCTTTTTCAGATTCATTCTTCAGAACACCTCGTGGATTTGAGAAGGCTGGAGATGAACTTCCATCTAACTTACTAATCCCACAAGTTCCATTCAAAGACCCTGTGCTGCAAGACAGGGATTATTGAAACATATTGAGCATCAATATTATAGCAGATATATAGAAAACATAAAACATCTACGTTCTTACAAGATGAACCACAATAGAATGCTATAGTGAAGGCAGTTAACTTGTTTATGGTTTAGGGCAGTTAACTTCTTTATGCATAAATATAGTAGAAATAAAATTGGTCTTGATCATGGTTTCTATAATCTACGCACATAGGCTAATGTATTCCCACTTTCTTGTATGACACGGAGGATACTGAAACTCCTAAGCTACAAGATCTTGAATTAACTACTGTTGGAACTTTTTGTTTATTTTGTAGAAAAGGTTAATAATGTTGAAGAATGATTCAAAGTCTGTTTTTCTATTTCAGTTTGTAATGTTGTAGTGGTTGGTTGGTCTTAGTGGTCTAACTGGTCCTATTTTGTGTTTTTTAATTAATCAGATTTCCATGTGTGAGCCTCTATATATGCTGGTATTGTTTACGTTTTATGTTGTAGAGAATAAGAAGAATAATTCAAAGAAGAAGAAGAGAGTTGTTTAACAGCAGCAATTGCTGGAAATTTTATTTACTGAAAAACTGTAACAAACGCATTAGTTGTTTTAACCAAAGATATTCCTAAACCTCTACTCTGCTTTGGAGTTTAGAGATAAGAAAAGGACAGACTGGTGATTAACTCAACGAAATCAAAAGTAAAATAATAAGGTCTTATTATCCAAGAGATAGAAAAGGATTTTAAATAATATGGTTAAAGTAGTCATATCTAAGAAGCATTTCTAATTGTGCAGGATTGGTTTTGAGAAGCAAAATGAGATTTGAAGGATATCTTAATCCCTCCTCCTTTTTACTTCCCATCAACATTAAAGTCCCAAAAAAGTAAAATCTATTCTTATTCCTCCCCTCCAAATGAAGTATCTTCCCAATCAGGAACAATATTTGACCTGCCATATCAAAGGCACATCACACTAAGAGGTGATAGTCTCTTTTGCACACCATGCATGAAGATGGTTAAATCCCTAGATGTCAAACAAGTAACTTCCAAATGTCAACATTGATGAAACCATCATCCATACACAATCAACGCATCCAATCCTTTAACTCCGAGAATCATATTACCAGGCTCCTTTCCTACTTCTTACAATATTTTCTCAGTTAATTATATCTACCAAGAACTAACAGAGAGCTACTATCTGAAGACAATCACAAGACTTGAAAATCATTGCTAGTACTAAAAAGATTAACATATCCCACAGCCATAGTTGTTATAGTTAAAGGCACACCCGAGGCTCAAGGTCTTGGACCTAATAAGTCCTAGGCGAGGCTCTATTTAAAAAGGCTCTCGCATGGGCTTCGCAGGCTCTCCTCAGGCACGCCAATTCTGCATATTGATTAATGATTAGGTTCATAATTTTTTTTAATGCTCTCATTAAAATAAAAGGTTGATCAATCTCAACCGCTTACCTATTTACTAAACTTAAACTAAACCGTTGATCTAAGTAAAAAAGAACAAGAAGAGACGTAAAAATAGAAGGGAGGGAAGAAGAGTAAGAGACGTAAAGGAGAGGAGCTCCTTCTTCTTCAGTGCAACGCAAGAAACCAGTTGAGGTCTGCTGCAATTCTAGTATCTTAGTCTCTACTGTCAACACTTAACTTGGTGTTTTTGACGTTTAATATTACATTTTTATGTGGTTTTTGTCTTGTCTGTATGGTTATAATAAGTGTGTGTTTTAATTCATCGTAACTTATGCCTTAACACATTCTTAGCAAAATGAGATTTGAAGGATATCTTAATCCCTCCTCCTTAATGGAGTATTAGTGACATTAGTATAAAATATTGAAAATTAGATTTTGTATCTTTTCTTTCATTTCGTGTGCCTTCGGCTCATCAGGCGCGCAGGATCCCCTAGCGCCTTAGTGTGCCTTGCGCCTTTAATGACTATGCCCACGTCTAATTGGAAATCCAATGCTTTGATCTAGTAAAAATAACATGGAAAAAGCAAAGGAATTACCTGAAGCCTTGGCTATCGTAAGACTGCAGACCAGGTTCATTGTTAAGCTTATGGTGCATGATTCGTCTAGTCTCTCCATCACTATCCGTGGATCTGGCAAAAACAGAACCTACTGAACGCTTCCGTTTCATCTTTCTGTCCCACCCTTCCCCACCAGCAGGCAGTCTCCTAACCTTTTCTTCAGGTAAATCAGAACCTTCACTGCCATTCCTAAGTATCTCTCTATCTTTTCCCATTTGTTGTCTTGGCAGAGTATTGCTTCGGCTATCAGCCTAAATGTTTCAGTCAAGAAAATGATGAAAAAAGAGGATACTGTTACTAACATAATCGATATAAAGCAACTGATACCTTCACAGAACACACAATAATAGTTACATAATGGTCACAAATTGATGTTACAGTCATAATATATATATTAGGGCTATATACTAGTCTGCTAAGTACTAGTCCCGTCTCTCTCAAAAAGGAACATTTTTCACATACATGACATACTAATTTAACCATTTTAAGAGAAACATTCTGCGCTCAAAGCACAACCCTTGAAATCTATAAAACGACTAAAATATACATCCACAACTTGTCAAACATTTAATGCAAATCAGCATGTTAATCATAGAATAATGAGGGTCATCCATGGCAAAGAAGACTTCAATTATCATGAATTTTCAACTAAAGTAGACCTTTTTTTAGCTCAAATTATCCTTCAAACCTCGTTGAGGTCAGCTTGGTTTAAATTCTATAAGAATGTGGTTTTATGTAAGCCTTGTGCAGTTCAAATGTAACTACAATCCTACTATATTTTTTCCTCTTTCAAAGTATCTGAACATTATTCAACCTGACAAGATATAGGTCATCAATTCTTAATATAGGAAGACTTGGTTGGCCAATTCCCATAGCTGTGACTAATAGCTCAATAATTAGTTTCATTTAGTCCTAGGCAACATGGAATTCTAAAAATATGCAAACTCGTGCTTCTTGCAACATATTGTTCACAAGGCAGATAAAAGCATCAAAGGACAAATAATAGATAGTACAGATTGGATGAAAACAACATTACACAAATATCAAGTTAATAGTTTTAGCCAGCATGCAACAGTGTAGCTTACTGTAACATAAAAGACAGTATTATTTCTCAAATAAAGAGTGATACTGGAAAAGTTCATGTACAAACCCGAGACTCTGCTACAGAAGATCGAACACGCTTATTCAAAACAACATTCCTATTCCGTTCTTCTAATCTTTGAGTTCCAAGATCAGAAGCATTTCGATGGATCTGAATTCCCATCTTCATAAAGTTTGATGTACCTGATCTTTCACTAATCGGCATCTCATTTCGATGTTGCTTCTTCAAAGTTGATGCTTCACAGTACTTACTCAATTTTAGCAAGGACTCGTTAAACCTTTTATATCTAGACCTGACAAAACAGATTTTCAATCTTCAGCAGAGAAAGAAATATTCAAATAACAAGTGATTACCGCCTGTATTTTATGAAAAGTTGATATACTTATTCTCCTAATTATAGAACAAAATACTTAGAATTCAACTACAAAGAAACATCCTTTTCCATATTTGGCCGATAATGAAGTCAAAGAAATTCAAATTACCTGGCCCGTTGAGCAGTTTCTAATATACTTGTTTGGTAGCGCTTTAGTTCCTCTGTTGCCACAGGAGGGGGAGGCTTAGAAAGAACAGCTCCAAAAGAATTATCTTCCGCAGCATTCCCAAGAGAAATCCCTAGAACTCTTCTCAACTCACCAGACCTAGTATATTTTTGATCCCCCATTGTTATGGGATCCAGCAACAGATACTGAAGAATTGAACCTACTTCTGATGAAGAACTAGCTCGTGGTGTACTAGCTCCAGAACCAAAGGACCGGCTTTCGCTGCCTTCCCGGAAGCTCCCGGACCTATCCAAACTAGCAGTAGGATAATTCCCCTTCTGCCCATTTGGATAGCTCCCTGTAAAACCTAATTCTTCTGGACTAGCAGCTGAATTGGATTCATATCTCGTATTTCCAGCCATCTACTCAACCCGGCAGGAATCAAGCCATGTCAAACTGCGGTTTTTTCTGCTCAGAGAATCCAGCAAACCAAATTCAGATAATGTTAACAGATAGATAAATATCCCGTTAAAAACCAAAATTTGAACGTTCTGACCATATCTGTGCAATACCAATAAGCTTTCATTAGTCTAATCCTCTGTTTGCCTAGTACAATTGTTTTCTTCGAGCGTAGTAAACCTACGCGAAAACGAAGGAAGTGTACACAAAATTGTTCTTGTTTTGAAACGGGTCGGGAACCACTGATAAACCCGACCCATTTGGATTAGAATATACTCTCTTTTTTTCTAATATTTTTTAGGGTTAATTACAAAAATGGGTCAAATGGGAGCCACATTTACATATTTAACCCATTTACTCAACCTACTATATATCTAGACTGATTTTGTGTGACTTTCTCATAATACCCTCAATATTTACGCGCGTCTCGCCTCCTCCAGTCTGACTTCGCAAATTCCATATTATGTGAAGCCTGCGAAGCTAATGTTTGGGTTTATATGTGAAGCCTGCGAAGCTAATGTTTGGTTTACTTGATGAATTTAGTTCGCATATGCGAAGCCTGTATATGTTTTGAAGCTAATTCGCGAAGTGGTATATAACAAAAAATGGCAAACAACAACGGATTTTAACATTAAAATCATAACATTATCAAAATTTACAACAAGATTGCCACAATAACAACATTAAAATCACAACAACTTCAAAATTTACAACGAGATTGCCACAATAAACTCTTAACAAAGCACATTCACTCCTAAAATGGTTGGTTAGTAGAGATTGTGCCAATAATCCGGTACCAATTTTGAAGCGGATGAGTAATCTTGGTGTGCACCGTGAGACACATCCATCCCAAAAGGTCTGGACTTCCATTTCTCATTCCAAAAGGTCTGCACTTCCATTTCTTTTTGGGATGAGAAATGGAAGTCCAGACCTTTTAGGATAAGAAATGGAAGTTCAGACCTTTTGGGATGGATGTGTCCCATGGTGCACACCAAAATTACTCATTTGCTTCAAAATTGGTACCGGATTAATGGCACAATCTCTCCTAACTAACCATTTCAGGAGTGAATGTGTCAATCTTGAGGGAAGTTCATCCCTATATAGGAAGGAAAGTTATCTCCCCTGCAGCCCAGTACGCCGCCTTCCAGAAAGGGATGTTACGTATTCAACCACCTTCAGAAAAAATTAATCGTGTTAGGCAGCGAAAAAGACGATTTTGGCTTCGCGAAATGAGGATTAGCGAAGCATGCGAATGTAAATGTGCAGGGAAAGAGGTGATTTTACTTCGCTAAGCGATGTTTTCGCGAGGTATGCGAGGTCTGAAACGTGATGATCTACGTCGCATATCGATGCTTTCGCGAAGTCTGCGAGGTCTGAAACGTGACGATCTATTCGCAGACTTCACGAACTAATCGATTCGCGAAGTAGATCCACACGTTTCAGACTCTTTCTCTTCACAGATCTTCGCGAAATCATCGATTCACGAAGTATATCGTCACTTTCCAAGCTCTTTCTCTTCGCAAATATTCGCGAAACCATCGATTCACGAAGTGTATTCATGAAAAAAATGCAGAAAAAACAACAGATACATTTTTCGCCCCTTTCACCCTTAAAAGCGACAATAACAATATGATAACATGGGAAAAACGAAGGAAATAACGTAGAATAATCATTTCTTTGATGGTTGATATGGACGTTTCGTCCCTATCTTTTAGCGTGATTTACGGTTTAATTTGAGATGAAATAAATAAGTTTAATTGCAAAAATAGAATGTTTTAATAAAATAATGAAATAAAAATAAATTCCGTACTTTCGGTTAATTTTCCTTATTTTTTATTAAATTAGAAATAAAAACGTCAAGCTAACTCGACTCTCGAGAATTGTATTTCAGGTACGAGTAAGGAGCAAAAATCCACCGACATACGCGGGGTGTATCACCCTCTACGCGGGGCGTGGAACAAAGTGTCAGAAATAATTGCTCAATCCGCAGGCACCACGTGGAACTTGTCCACTGCCACGCGGGGTGTCCTACCTTCCATGCGGGGCGTATGAGCAATGATAAGCAATAATGTCTCAATCATGAATGTCAGACTGCAAGATCTTCTAAGTCAACTGAAAATACGTGGGGCGTACAACCATACACGCGGGGCGTGTATGGGAAGTTCTTCAGTCCAAAAAACCAGAGACTCACTTACGCGAGGCGTGCTTCAGCTACGCGTGGCGTAAAAGACCCAATTCAAGCAATAAAATCTTAGAAACTCAACTACGCGAGGCGCACCCAAGTCCACGCGGAGCGTGGTTGAGACAACAAGATCTGGATTTGGTCCACATGCAGGAGATTTCTGATGGAATGGGCAAATACGCGGGGCGTACTCCACCATAAGCGAGGCGTGTCATGGGAAATCTACAGAAAATCATGTTCCTCCATGCTTGTACCTTGTGAAATTACAATTCTACCCCTAGTTTGATGTGTATAAATAGGAGTGACTAGCACTCATTTAGTAAGCCTTTTGATATACAAAAACTCTTGTTATAGATTAAGCTCTTGTTATATAGTTTGAGATTTTATTTTACATAGCAAAACTCTATCACCTTGAGAGCTTGTTCGTTGATTTCGGCATTCCGTCAAAGTTCCGTTCTATCTCCGTTCACCAAGCTCAAGAGTTCCACCTCCAAGTCCTAAGAGATGGCCTTAAGTCCGGTTAGCTAGTTCCGAGGGTGGATTCTTCCCTTTTCACTTGCTAATTAGCTTGTACTCTTCCTATGTACTAGGCTTGGTTGTATTCCATATTTACATTCTCCATATTTATAATTTATGATTCATAATCTCTTTTTCTATATATGTGTTGATGTTTGTTACTTGTTTTGATACTCATAATTGATTATTGTGTAGGAGAACATGATTTCCGACGCCATTCGGGCTATCTTTAGGGATTCATATAGGTGTTGCCTCACCGGAAGTGACGCTCCGGAAACCGTAGGAATTGACAAACCACGGAACTTACGGGCCCTAATTTCTGATCCCAAGCATTAGACACGCCTTGACTAGGAACCACGTAATCTAAGTACTTCACGGGTCGGTCACACCACACGTACTCATCATTGCAAGAGTAAATCATTAACCGTATATATATTGGGAGTCATTGTTTATCATGTTTATAACTTATCGCCATCCATATCATTTCGTAGAGTTTTTGTTATATAAATTGGTCTCACCCGTAGTTAGGAGTAGTTTGTAGTTGTTCTCCGAATCAACTCAAAGTATTCACCGCTTAGATAACGTATAAAATCGAGTCGTTTAATACTTGTAGTTATAAATCCCGTGGATTCGATACCCGGTCTTAACCGGATTATTACTTGATACGACGGGGTACACTTGCCCCTAAGTAGTAGCGTCTAGTAGAGATAGAGCATTTAGCAAGATCACATCCATAGTCGTAACGCACTCATCATAATATATTTCATCGTAGAGCTCTACCGCACACGCTCCATCAAGTATTGGCGCCGTTGTCGGGAATTTATAATTTCTTGCAATATTAGACAAAAACGTTTTATTGTTAGTCTACGCATTATTTTTGTATAAATCGTTTATATATACTTTTTACTAACAACATTCTTTCTTGTTTATAATTTATTTCATTTATTTATTTTATGCACACCCGATCCCGGAGTGATACTCTCGTTCCTATTGATCTTGAAATTGAACGTACTCTTTGTAGGATTCGGAGAGAGAAAATGGCAAACCTCAATAATGAAGCTAACCAACCCGAGGTCAACCAAAGGCCGCCGGTGCAACCCGTGAATAACAACCGCAATGGTGGAGGCAATGACATGCGCTCAATGATGGAGATTCTTGATTCGCATCGTCCTCAAAACCGCAACGGAATCGTTGCCCCCGCCATCCCGGCCAACACATATGAAATCAAGACTAGCATGATCCAACTCATCCAACAACTTGGCCAGTTCGGAGGAGAACCCCATGAAATCCCTAACGAACATCTAGATAAATTTCTTATGTGTGCCGAAACTTCTCGGCAAAACAGTGTACCGGTTGAGGCCGTCCGACTAAAGTTGTTTCCTTTCTCTTTGACAGGACAAGAGTTGGAGTGGTTGCACTCGTTGGAGGCGGGTTCGATTACATCATGGGTGGAACTTGAGAAGGAGTTCCTTTCTTACTACTTCCTGCCCTCCAAAACGGTTAAGTTGAGGAACGACATCACCACCTTTCGGCAGCTCGAACACGAAGCCCTTCATGCAGCTTGGGCAAGATTCCGAAAGTTGCTTCGAAGCTGCCCGCTCCACGATATCCCCAAGCACGATTTGGTAAGCACTTTTTTTATCACGGATTAACACCTACTAATCGTGCCACCGTGGATTCCGCAGCAGGTGGGGACCTGTTTAGGAAGTCGTCTAGTGAAGCATATAAGCTCATCCACGAGCTCGCAAGGAAAAGCGTACAGTGGCAAGAAGATCGGCTTGCCGGACCTTCACGACATCAAACGTTCGCCGTGGAGAAAGAGGCTCCAAAAAGTTCCATGGCGGAAATGAATAAAAAACTTGACGCTTTGATAGCCCAGTTGAGCCTTACCAAAGTTGCACAGGTCTTGATGTGCAATCATTATGGTGGAGATCATGACGGACTTAATTGCCAAGCCGGTAGCCCTTTCGCCAGCGATACCGAAAATGTAAGTTAAATAGGAGGCAATCAAAGGTACAACCCTAACCCGAACTCCTACTCACACCACCACAATAATAATAACAACGGATGGAGGCCTCGGCACCAACACCCTAACTTGTCGTATGGCAATAATAATAATGTATTGAGGCCCCCATTCGACTTTGATCAAGAATATCGGGAAAATGGGCTAGGGCAATCGCAAACCATGCCCGGTAATCGAACACTCCACCTCTCGATAATGTGCATGGCCAGTCAGTAACGTCCTTGTTAAAGGATATCTTAACCCGTCTTGCTGATAGTGAGGTGTTTTGCAGGGACCTTAGCCGCCAGGTAGCCCACTTGAATCGTCAGTAACAGGAAAGGCCGTTAGGAACTCTTCCGGCAAACACCGAGCAGAACCCGCGGGGCAAAAATAGAGAGTCCGGACAGGCGATAACCCTCCTGAATAGTAGAAGTTTGGACCCGTCGAGTTCCAACTTGGACAGCCTGCAGTAAGCCGCCGCATGAGAAAGTCGAGCTACTCTGACTCTAAACGTAGCCTCGGTTTGCATTCCCCAAATCCTGTGTTTATATGTATCATATCTGTTTGTTCTTTCTTCATATACATTATCTCTTTTTCATGTTTTTTTTAAATAAAAAATTAACGAAAAAACAAATCCCTTGCTAATCCAAAGCTCTTACGCGGGGCGTACACATCATCACGCCCCGCGCCGCCGAGTCTCTGACCCTATTTTGACAATGCAGGCGAAGCGTACGCACCAGTGCGCCCCGAGTAGCCAAATTTCTGATCTTTTTAATAAGTTCGAACGAATGACTACGCGGGGCGCCCCTCTTAGTGCACCCCGCGTATCTGAGTCTCTGGTCCCCATAAGCTTAAAACGCACCTCCTACCCGGGGCGCCCCCTGGGTGCGCCATGCATAGGACCTGACCTTAAGGGTCCTTTTTAATATTCTATCTTTATTTTTGTTTTTGTTTTTTCTTTTCTTTTGCGACGTCCTTGGAATGGACGTCATTTTAATCACATGGAGGGTCGTGCAACCCCGCACTTACCGTTTGTTTTGCACTAACAAAAAAAAATAAAAAAATTAAATAAACAACAAAATAATTAAACTAATTTATTGATTCTTAAATTTTACCAACACACTACCTCCCTTAGAAATTAATTAAAAGTTCCGTTATTTGTTCTTAAATGAAAAGACGTTAACACAAAGGATCGGTTTGATTAAGAAATTTTAGTCTTGATTCTAAAGTTATAGAATTTATGCAAAGCCTAGATTCGTACTAAACAAAAGCATTGAGTCCTAACCCAAAGGTTATTTCTATAATGAAATTTAAAAAGGCAATAAAAACGGGATAGTTGAAAATTTGACGAGAACTTGAACGTACACAATTTAACCCGAAATTTTGTGAGATATTTTTGAGCCTAAAAGAGTTCGTACGAGAACTCTATTTCTTTCATAATTTTTCAAGAGCTTTGACTTCACTCGACTCATAGAGTTTGCACCTAATACCGGGTTAAGTACACTTATTTTGGTAAAAATAGGCAATAGACGATAAAACGAACCCACTTAGGCTAATTCTTTTCTTAAATTATTTTTCTCGTTTTCATTAACCTCTAGGAAACCCCCTCGAGCCTATTAACCGATTTTTGTTGTTAATACCCTTTTAACAATTAACCCTTTTTTCTCTTGTCTAAACACCAACAAAATCAAATCGCACCAAAGCTACCCGAAATAAGCCAAAGCCTTGATAAGTAAGCACCATAAGCTGTCGAAATCGTTTTTGTGCCGCTCTCAAAACAAAAAGAAAAAGATAAAGAGCAAAAGGCATTCTCAAGCTCCACCCAAGCAATTTCGAGTTATATTTTACGAACTTACTACGGCCAAAATAAAAACACGGTGCGATCATCAAAATGGTGTTTGAACTCGAGTTTCCAAAAATTAACCACTAAAAAGCCACCCACGTTACAACCCCCCTCCGGGTTCATTTTTAATATTGCCTAGACCATAACATAGGAGGAAAAACCCGGATGAAAATGCAAACTCAAAGTGACTTCGAGTAAGTGCAAAGGAGAGTGCAAAAACACCGACCTACCAAAATTTGAGCGTAAGAGTGAAATCCCTTGGTGAGGTGCTATCGGGTTCTCAAAAGATAATCGACCCCCGTTAATATTGCCTATTAAATTTGATCATGGGGGTTTCAAACAATTTTTGGTCACTCATTTGTTTGCGTAGGTACTTGCCGAAAACTTTGCATAAAACTTTAGCTTCAGAATCACGCACTTGGTAAAACCAACCGACGGTTTGTTTCTTAATAATCTCAATCCCTTGTCTTTTGATTTCTTTTACTTGAGGACAAGTAAAACTTTAAAGTCCGAGGAGATTTGATAGGGACGTTTCGTCCCTATCTTTTAGCGTGATTTACGGTTTAATTTGAGATGAAATAAATAAGTTTAATTGCAAAAATATAATGTTTTAATAAAATAACGAAATAAAAATAAATTCCGTACTTTCGGTTAATTTTCCTTATTTTTGATTAAATTATAAATAAAAACGTCAAGCTAACTCTGCTCTCGAGAATTGTATTTCAAGTACGAGTAAGGAGCAAAAATCCACCGACATACGCGGGGCGTATCACCCTCTACGTGGGGCGTGGAACACAGTGTCAGAAATAATTGCTCAATCCGCAGGCACCACGTGGAACTTGTCCACTGCCACGCGGGGCGTCCTACCTTCCACGCGGGGCGTATGAGCAATGATAAGCAATAATGTCTCAATCATGAATGTCAGACTGCAAGATCTTCTAAGTCAACTGAAAATATGCGGGGCGTACAACCATACACGCGGGGCGTGTATGGGAAGTTCTTCAGTCCAAAAAACCAGAGACTCACTTACGCGAGGCATGCTTCAGCTACGCGTGGCGTAAAAGACCCAATTTAAGCAATAAAATCTCAGAAACTCAACTACGCGAGGCGAACCCCAGTCCACGTGGGGCGTGGTTGAGACAACAAGATCTGGATTTGGTCCACATACAGGAGATTGCTGACGGAATGGGCAAATACGCGGGGCGTACTCCACCATACGTGAGGCGTGTCATGGGAAATCTGCAGAAAATCATGTTCCTCCATGCTTGTACCTTGTGAAATTACAATTCTACCCCTAGCTTGATGTGTATAAATAGGAGTGACTAGCACTCATTTAGTAAGCCTTTTGATATACAAAAACTCTTGTTATAGATTAAGCTCTTGTTATATAGTTTGAGATTTTATTTTACATAGCAAAACTCTATCACCTTGAGAGCTTGTTCGTTGATTCCGGCATTCCGTCAAAGTTCCGTTCCATCTCCGTTGACCAAGCTCGAGAGTTCCACCTCCAAGTCCTAAGAGACGGCCTTGAGTCCGGTTAGCTAGTTCCGAGGGTGGATTCTTCCCTTTTCACTTGCTAATTAGCTTGTACTCTTCTTATGTACTAGGCTTGGTTGTATTCCATATTTACATTCTCCATATTTATAATTTATGATTCATAATCTCTTTTTCTATATATGTGTTGATGTTTGTTACTTGTTTTGATACTCATAATTGATTATTGTGTAGGAGAACACGATTTCCGACGCCATTCGGGCTATCTTTAAGGATTCATATAGGTGTTGCCTCACCAGAAGGGACGCTCCGGAAACCATAGGAATTGACAAACCACGGAACTTACGGGCCCTAATTTCTGATCCCAAGCATTAGACACGCCTTGACTAGGAACCACGTAGTCTAAGTACTTCACGGGTCGGTCACACCACACGTAGTCGTCATTGCATGAGTAAATCATTAACTGTATATATATTGGGAGTCATTGTTTATCATGTTTATAACTTATCGCCATCCATATCATTTCGTAGAGTTTTTGTTACATAAATTGGTCTCACCCGTAGTTAGGAGTAGTTTGTAGTTGTTCCCCGAATCAACTCAAAGTATTCACCGCTTAGATAACGTATAAAACCGAGTCGTTTAATACTTGTAGTTATAAATCCCATGGATTCGATACCCGGTCTTAACCGGATTATTACTTGATACGACGGGGTACACTTGCCCCTAAGTAGTAGCGTCTAGTAGAGATAGAGCATTTAGGAAGATCACATCCATAGTCGTAACGCACTCATCATAATATATTTCATTGTAGAGCTCTACCGCACACGCTACCCATTAATGGTAACAAGAAGAAAGAAACCAAGTAACGAACAGGAAGATGAAGAACCATGGCTTCATTTTCTATGGTTAGGAAGTTGCAAAATCAAGAGATGAAGAGAGGAAAAAGAGAAATTCATTGTGATTTGGTGACATGGTGCAGATTTCGTGCAATTTAAAGGAAGAAATGAAGATCAAAAGTCTTGAAATCATTAATGGAGGAGCCAACTTTTTGCGTAACCAATGCGATAGGGGGAGCGACCATTCGCGATGTGGTGGGAAGTGGGAAGGTTAGGGGTATTATGGGAAAGTGTTGAGCGATTTCCGCAAGTGCACGGTATACGCTTGTAGTAATAAAAGATATCGATCCCACAGGGAACGTTTTTCGAACAAAACTTATTTATAATCGGTTAAATTTACTTTTAGGTTTATAATATGGAAAATCGTTTAATCGGTTTTGGTTTTGAAATTACTAGAATGAGAATTAGATTAGATTATGAAAACGTTAGAAAATACTCTGATTTAAGAATGAATTTGCAAGATAGGAACGTTTAGTACTTTTTAGAAAAGTAAACAAATGTATTTATTTGCATTAAGCAAAGAAAACAACTTTAAACTTTGTACGAATTATAAAGATGAAATAAATGACGGAACCTCTAATTAATTGGCTTTGAACATGACAAAACCCTATTCGGGATAATTGCCCTTAATCAAATTAAAACTCTTTCGAGATAATAATTTGCCTAAGTGTTCAACAAAGTTTCCTTGTAAAGATTTTGAATTAAATATGTTTTAATGAAAACACCAGCAGTCACGTTAGTGGATTGGTTACCATAAGTGCTGCATAAAAATCTATCAAATAGAACGGACTTTATTAGATGAAATATAAATTGATACAAGTTTACAGAGAACATGGAGCATGGAAACATTCGACGGCTTGCAAGTGAACGGGTTGTCAATCCTTTCCTTGGGTTTCGTTAGAGTTTGTCAGGCTCCGGGGCGGATCCTCTACTCAATCTTCTCGCTGAATCTTCGTAATAGAGACTGGGTCGGTCTACTACCAAAATGAAAACTAAACTGGAACAATGTCTGAACGCTACTAAAACTTGTTATTATTGAATAAACAATGTGTGTACAACATATTTCTTTTTACAGAATCGAAATCTAACTTCTGAATCACTTGACTCGGAATTTCTGCATAAATTCTATACTAATCTCTTTTTTCTACATCTCTTCAACTCTCCATCAACTCTTTATTTATAGATGTTGAAGAGCCTTGATTGAAGTGTCGTGTCCGTTGTGAAGGATCGTATCCATTGCGAAAGGACGTCTTTATCCACCCGAACGATCGCGTTTCGTCGAAAACGAAAGTGTGTAACTAGGCCTCTACAAACTCCTGCTCGTACCGAGAATATTAAATTCTCTACCGAGAATTGGAGAGCATCAATTGGTCTTCAAACGGAAGGAAGGGGAAACTGAGGAACGCGTGTCGCGACCGTGAATATGGGGGCCGCGGTCGCGGCACGGAACATTTTTCAGTTCTTCTGCTTTCGTTCGCGTCCTTGATTTGGCGTTATTAATTTCTATCGTCTTCGATTCCTTTTGTGGGGTTTTTCTTCTGTTTTTGAGCTCTTTTCGTTCCTATTTGGATTTTACCAAATATTTGTGTACCTTACAAGAAAGAAACATATTCGAAAGTAAAAGCTTTCTAAACAGTTATAAATAACATAAATTCGTAGCAATATTGATGTAATTATTGATGATATATTAGGTATATTTTGGACTTAACAAACCTCCACACTTAATCTTTTGCTAGTCCCGAGCAAAAAATTTCTGAATTTATTCTTTAACTAATCTCTTTATGAAAATAAAACATATATCTCTGTATTACCTTTTAAATTAGTTAAGCCGAAAAGACTAACTTCGCATGGCAAATTTATACGCAAAATATCAATCTAACTTAGTATAAATACGATATATCATTCGTCTTGTATTTCCAATTTTGAATTGAAGCATTCGGGACAATGTAAGCACGCATGTTATTGAGTCTTTCGTCTCAAGGAATTTCAAAGCACAAAATTTCCTTTCCCAAACCTAAACTAATATGTGAGATATATTATATATTTGAATAAGTACTTGGGTCAATTATTTGCTTAGTTACGCCCGAGATAAGGGTGGTCTTGATCGTAACTTTATACGTATTTTTATTTTGTGTTTGCTTAAGAGGTACCGACCATGCCATGGGTGGACGCAATCGTTACTTTAAACTTATACACACTTATAATTTTTTTGCTTTTAACATTCCTTCCATACCTCGATTGTGATAAGGGTGGTCGCAACCGTGGCCAAAAGTAAACGGTACTTAATTTTTCTTTCTTTTCATACCTCGATTGTGATAAGGTTGGTCTCAATCGTGGCCAAAAGTTAAGAATTTAACTAATTGATTAATTAATATGAAACATGAAATTTAAATTGTAACTTGGGAAAAAGAAAGATAGCACATTCATCCTATATTGACTTAAAATTCAACATGTATTATGGCTAAAGTTTCCTTAAAAACTTCAATTGGTGTTAATGTAAGACGAAATCAAACCGAGCTAAAAAATTTTAGTTTAATTTAATGCCTATAAACCTAATTGAAAATTTAAAATAAGATTTATTGTATCATGAATTGCATGATATAAAATAGAGATTGAATATAAAGAATTTTTGAAACTAAAATACAACTCGAGACAATTTTACTTAAAATCGTATCGGAGATTTATGAAAAATTTGAAAAATATTACCCGTATACGTATAGAAATATTCTTTCTAACGATAATGATAACCTAAACAAATAATCATATTAACTTATGGTTAATTTATGAACATATGAAAAATGTGTTGCAATATATTAGTGTTGTATGTTTCGTTTTTAAAATAATAGTTTCGTTGCATTTATTCGTATATGTGGAAATGATATATGTAAATCTCCTCCCACACTAAAATTGGACCATGTCCTCATTGGTGCAAAAAGTGAGAAAACATAAAAATGTAAATACGAAATAAGGCATACTATAATAAAGATATAAATTGTAGGAAATTAAACATTCAACATAAAATTAAAAATAGAAAATGTACCAAACATAGGAAAATTAAAATTGTACCAAATTATAACAAGATATGAATAAAATGAAAGAAAACAACCTATGCTTGAGGCGGGGAATCCGGAGGTGTAGGTGAAGTCTCCATATTTCGGCGTCGGAAAAAGGAAAGCATCCGATGCCGAGTCGATCTATGCTCATGCCTCAAAAGGTTGAGGTTGGCATTCATCACCATGTTGTTTTCGACCAAATCATCAATTCTTAAGTTCATTTGACGATTGTTGGAATTGATTTGGTTCAAAATCCTCCGCAAATCCACCGGATCATCCGCTTGAGGTGCGTGGGGTTGTGGTTGAGCTTGGGGTTCATCCTCCTCGCCTTCCGCCTCTCTGCCGCCTTCGGTACCTGCAAATTGAGAACTTGAAGCGCCACCACCCATAGTGCCACGAAGGTGGGCAATACGGGAGGCATACAAAATAAAGACGGGGGGACCTTGTGGAAGCAATAAATGAGCCCGCTCAAGAGCCGAGATATCCAAGAGTGGAACATACCCACGGTAGGTGGACATGTCAAAATCAGCCAATTCACCCCGAGCTCCTAACACAATAGCGGTGATAAAATTACAAAGAGGGATCTGAATGGTAGTAGCCCTCGAAGCACGAAACAAATTATCAAACAACATACCAATGCTATCAATCCTCAAGCCTTTAAACAAGCTATCCAAAACATACAAATCCCGAACCTGAACCTTTGAACTCTCCACACGCCCAAACAAGGAGAAACTCAAAAATTTGTGAAAGAAGAACACACAATTATCCTTAATCAACTTGCTTGAAGTGTTTTTGGAATTAAAATAGTCTTGGTCCGAAAGAGTTTGCCAAACAGCATCATTATCAAAATCTTTAGGCTTATCATATAAATCAGAAGTAGGGAAACCAAACATGTTTCCCATTGCATCATAATCAATGGTGTATGTGATACCATTATTCCGAAAAGAGATTGAGGTTTTCTTTTTGTTTATTTTCAAAGTGACCAAAAATTCCACCACATATTCATTAATACGCGGAAAACGCATATTAACGAATTCTTGCCAACCCAACGCCTCAATAAAAGCATCAATTCAAGTAGAGAAATTCAATGTTCTTACCGAATGGAAGTCTAAGAAGTGCATATCCACAAATTGGCGGTCGGCTTGTGAAAAATGTTTGAAACGAGCGGCTTCCTCCTCCGAAGCGATGTCGAAATAAGCTCCACATTGAACCCGAAGGCGATTAGCTTCCGTAACAGCGGGCTTGTTACCAACATGCTTAGTCCTAACCATGGTGATGGTGTTTAGTGTGTTTAGGGTTTGAGAAGAAGAAGAAGAAGAAAAAGGAATTGAGAGAAAGAGTAAAACTTGAAGATGAGTTTGGGTGGAAGTGATTGAAATAGAAAAGAGGATAGAAATTGGAGTGAATAAATTGGGAAGAGTAAAAGTAGGTTTTTGGGGAAGAGTTTGGAGTAAGGGATTGGGTAAAAATAGAGGTGATGTGAGGTTTGTGTAAGAGGTAGGGTTATATAGGGTGATTAGGTGAATGTATAGGTAGAATAGGAATAGGAATAGGCAAAAATTGTGGCAAAATCGGAATCAAAAGGGCACATATTACGCGTGTCGCGACCGCGAATAGCAAAGCCACGGCCGCGGCACGCGATTTTTAGGGAATTCTCCTCTTGAAATTCGTCCGTTTTTGCTGCTCATACCGAGAATTATTAATTCTCGGTAGAGAATTGGTCAAAATGGCCTATTTGGATGCCTATTGACTTGGTTTGTGCAATTTTGTTGATGATTTGGTTCCTGAACTTAATATAAAGTGTCCCTGCACTTAAAAACTAAAATAAATGACATTAATTGCAAGGAAAACCAAAGGTTTATCCTTAATAAATTGAATTAAAGTGTAATAAATTGATTTATGAAGAATTAATGAAACTTAAATGGTCATTTATGCATATAAGTTAAGATAATCATATTAAATGCATAATAAGTGCATATAAATATACATTAATAATATGGATTTAATCAATTAAATGAAGTAATGTTTTAAACTCAATGAATGAAGTTCGTGAAATTGGATTAAGTGTGAATATATGTATTAATTAAGAAAACCATGATTATTCAATATTATAGATTTTATATAGATTTAACCATGATTATATAAGAAATGGAAACAAACATATATCTAACCTTTGGAAAATTAATAAATGAACTAAAATGAAATAGAACTTTATTGAATAAAACAAAATTATAAAAACAAAGAATGAAACTAAATAATACAAAAACACACAAAATATGTACAAAAAGAAAAACTATAAACCTAAACTATTCTATATACTCATCCCTATCAAGCGGGATATTTCTGGCCTTAATACGATCAATTTGAAACTGCACGAAAGTTTCACGTTCCGGTGCAGACAGAAAGTGAGGCCCTGCTCGAAAGACACGTTTCACAAGTCCTTCGTGCTCGAGAAATTCATAGTCAATTGTCGGGAAGAATTCATCATCACTCCAGGGAACATCAATGGTACCCTTTGTACCAAGAATTATTCCACAGATTATATTGCCGAACCCAATCTTCTCATCTTTGGATCGAGAAGCGGCGACAAGACCCTCCATCAGAATCTTTGAAGAATCTACTGCATTTTCCTGGAATATATCTCCAAGGATATAAAGATCTGTGTCACGGACCACACTACTGAATGTGCGACCAAATAAACTGTGACACAGGAATTTGTGCAGATACAGCATAGAGTTGGAGCGAAAGGAGTGATTATAGGCGAGTTTTGAATTGAATCGCCAGAAACCAGTGAGCATTCTCCAAACATCCGTGGATGTCATGTCTCTTCCAGGATGACGTTTGATTGTATCCCTCGGGGGGAAACCAAACCAAGCATGCAACTCGGGATAACCGAAAGTGAAGATTTCACCTTCTCGACGAAAACTGAGACGTACTCGTCGTTTGTTAGTGAAACGCACAGTACAGAAGAATTCGAGTATCCAGTCGCCTATTATTGGAAATCGCATTTGGGCGAATTTTGTCCACCCTAGGCGTTCCATATAGCGGCTCATGTCATCAGTAATGCCTAGTTGGCTGTTAAGAAATTCATCCATATACAACATTCCGGTGAAGAATTTGTAACGGAGATTCCAATAACGCCTACCTTCATCGTGATTGAAGATAGGAAAAGGCGCCCCATATCGCTTGGATAAGTCTGGGCGTTTGTTACTTGAGGCAGCATTGTGCCTTGAAAGTTTGTATTTGGTAGGCATGGTGTTGGTTAGAAGGAAACAAAGTTTCTGTTACTAAAAAAAATGGTGGTTTGAAGAAATCAGAGGTCTGATAAAGATAAAAAGAATTGTAACAGAACTTGAATCCTCTAGGATTAATTTATAAGAGTTTTAGATGAAAAGAGGTGTTGTTTTAATCATGAAAAGGTATAAAATTACACCTCTCGGGAACGAAGAAACTTAAGGTTTCGTTTGTCAAGAGGTTCGTCGAAAGGGTTAGGATGTTTCAGACTTTAAATGTGCAGGAATTACGCGTGTCGCGATCGAGAATTCTGAATTCGCGGTCGCGACACGCTGATTTCCTTGCGGAAATCAGGCGTCGTAATTCCATGTCCTGATTCACGGTAGAGAATTTATTATTCTCGGTAAGTTCAGAGAAAATCTAACCTATTTGGACAAATCTGAAATATAGAATTCTCGGCAGAGAATTCCAAATTCTCGGCAGAGAATTGCCTGAAACTTCAATTTCATTCTAATTTCCTAAAAATAAATCTAAAATCATGAAATAAACATATTTTATGCATTTAAATCATAACATAAAGTCATCTAATCACAAAAATCGGCATTTGGAAAAATAAAATAAAATAAAAATAAAAATGAACAAAAAAAGAAATAAAACAAAATAAACTGTGATTGAAAAACTGAGTGATTTATACGTCGGATAATCTTGTTACGAACGGAATTTCTATTTGTGAAATATTTTCGTAATAGATTTTACATCGATTACCATTAACTTTGAAACGGATTCCGTTAGGACCTTCCAGTTCTAAAGAACCATAATCGAATGTTTTGACGACTAAATATGGTCCTATCCATCTGGACTTAAGTTTTCCTGGAAATAAACGAAGTCGTGAATTAAATAACAGCACTTTATCCCCAACATTAAAGTGTTTGACTTTAATTTTGGCATCGTGCCATTTTTTCACTTTTTCTTTATAAATCTTTGCATTTTCGTAAGATAGATGGCGTAACTCATCTAACTCATTTAAATCGAGCAAACGTTTCTTACCTGCTTGTCGTAAATCAAAGTTAAGTTCCCTAATAGCCCAATAGGCTTTATGTTCTAATTCGACTGGCAAATGACATGCCTTCCCATACACTAAGCGGTATGGAGTCATTCCTATTGGTGTTTTAAATGCAGTACGGTATGCCCATAACGCATTATTTAGTTTACAAGACCAATCTTTTCTTAAGGATGAAACTGTTTTCTCTAGAATCCATTTGAGTTCTCTATTTGATATCTCCGCCTGACCATTTGACTGAGGATGGTATGGCGTTGATACGCGGTGGCGTACTCCATATTTTTTCATAAGCGTTTCAAAACTTCGGTTTATAAAATGAGTACCACCATCACTAACGATGACTCTTGGACAACCAAATCTACAAAATATATCGTCAAGAAAATTAACGACAACTTTAGAATCGTTCGTCGGGGTTGCAATTGCTTCAACCCACTTTGAAACATAATCAACGGCAACTAATATGTAAGTTTTACCATTAGAAGGAGGAAAAGGTCCCATGAAATCTATTCCCCACATATCGAAGACTTCAACTTCTAATATGGTTGTGAGGGGCATCTCATCTTTCCTTTCTAGATTTCCTGTTCTTTGGCACTTATCACAACGAGTAATAAATGAACGGACGTCTTTAAACATCGTAGGCCAAAAGAAACCACATTCAAATATTCTAGCTGTTGTTTTGGTAGCTCCATTATGTCCTCCATAAGAGCTAAAATGGCATTCCGACATTATGGATTCAAATTCATTTTCACCAACGCATCTCCTAATTATTCCGTCACCATAAGTTTTGAACAAAAAAGGATCTTCCCAAAAGTACTGTTTAATGTCGAAGAAAAATTTCTTCTTTTGGTGGAAATTTAATCCTTCCGGAACAATATTGGCTACAAGATAATTAGCAATATCTGCATACCATGGTGACATGACGCTTTTCATTTGATAGAGATGTTCATCAGGGAAATCATCTCGTATACCGATAGTTTCACCTATAGGACCGTTCTCATCTTCAAGTCTCGATAGATGATCGGCGACAAGGTTTTCTACTCCCTTTTTATCTTTTATTTCTATATCAAAATCTTGTAACAATAAAACCCATCTAATTAGACGTGGTTTTGCATCCTTTTTAGAAAATAAATATCTTAATGATGCATGATCAGTATAAATAATAACTTTCGAACCTAACAAGTATGACCTAAACTTATCATATGCAAAAACTACAGCTAACATTTCTTTCTCAGTTGTGGTGTAGTTTAATTGTGCACCGGACAGTGTGTGACTTGCATCATAAATGACATGAAGTTTCTTATCCTTCCTTTGACCTAAAACACATCCGACAGCTAAATCACTTGCATCACACATAATTTCAAATGGTAAATCCCAATCGGGTTTAGCAATAATAGGTGCACTGACTAAAGCTGTTTTTAATGTTTCGAAAGCTTTAACGCAATCTTCATTAAAATCAAAGGTGGAATTTTTCATGAGTAGATTAGTGAGTGGTTTGGAAATTACAGAAAAATTCTTAATAAATCTTCTGTAAAAACCGGCATGTCCTAAAAATGATCTTACTCCCTTAACAGTAGTTGGAGGGGGTAACTTTTCTATTACTGAGGTTTTTGCTCTATCCACTTCTAATCCTTTTTCAGATATTTTGTGACCTAAACAATTCCTTCGTCAACCATGAAATGACATTTTTCCCAGTTTAATACCAAATTTGTTTCTTCACACCTAGACAAAACTTTATCCAAGTTTTTTAGGCATGAATCAAAAGAATCTCCATAAACTGAAAAATCGTCCATAAAAACTTCCATGATATCTTCAATGAAATCATTAAAAATCGCAGTCATACAACGTTGAAATGTTGCAGGTGCGTTACATAGACCAAAGGGCATTCTCCTATATGCAAATGTTCCGTAAGGACATGTGAAGGTTGTTTTATCTTGGTCATCCGGGTAAATGTATATTTGAAAGAATCCGGAGTAACCATCTAGAAAACAGTAGAAAGCATGACCAGCTATCCTTTCGATCATTTGATCAATGAAAGGTAGGGGAAAATGATCTTTCCTAGTTGCTTTATTTAGATTTCTATAATCTATACAAACCCTCCATCCAGTGGTGGTTCGTGTAGGTATTAATTCACCTTCTTCATTCCTTACAACTGTTATGCCTCCTTTTTTAGGTACACAATGGATTGGACTAACCCATTCACTATCCGAGATAGGATAGATGATTCCATTGTCCAGAAGTTTAGTAATCTCATTTTTTACTACTTCTTTCATATTGGGATTTAGGCGTCTTTGCCTATCCGCTTTAGGTGGCTTATCTTCTTCTAAGTGTATTCTGTGCATTACGATGCTCAGATTGATACCTTTTAAGTCTGAAATTTGCCAACCCATACTTCCTATCCTATTTCTAACAACTTCTTTCAATTTCTCTTCTTGATCTTGTGTTAATTTGTTAGAGATAATTATAGGTAGAGAATCGCCTTCCCCTAAGAAAGCGTACCTCAAATGACTTGGTAATTCTTTAAGTTCTAATTTAGGTGGAACTATAATTGAAGGCGGAACTAGTCCATCTTCTCGAATCAAAGGTTCTGGGTCCTTATCTTCTAGTTCCTCACTCATTATAGGTTCTATTATTTCTTCTTTTTGAACGATGTCATTTACACATTCTTCAATTAAATCAAGTTTCATACAAGCGAAATCCTCCATAGGATATTTCATCGCTTGATTCATATCAAACTCAATCTTATCATCGCCTATTCTTAAAACTACTTTCCCTTCCGACACATCAACTAGAGCACGTCCCGTGTTCATGAACGGTCTACCAAAGATTAGCGGACAATTTACTACTATGGATACCTCGATAATAGCACGACTCAAATATGAGAGACCAACTTTGTTAACTCGTTTTGCACTCTTTCTACAACAGATCCATATAATTCTTTGTTAACTCGTTGATGAATGATAGGCATACCTAGGTATTTACCCAAATTTGTGGTTTTTGCAATTCCCAGAACTCTTCCAATCTCCAGGCTAGTAGGCTCTGACACATTACTCGAATAGAAAACTCGAGATTTCGAGAGGCTAACTCTTTGTCCGGAGCAATCAGAAAACTTATTCAAAATATCACGGATTATCAATGTTTGGTTCACCGAGGCCTCCGCCATAAGAACAATATCATCCGCGAAGAAGATGTGGGATAGGGCTGGGCCTCCCCTAGAAAGATTAACCGGTTTCCATTGCCCTTCATTAACTACATCCAAGATCATATGGTTGAGCCTCTCTAAACAGAGCACAAATAAGTAAGGCGACATGGGATCGCCCTGTCTGAGTCCCCTAATAGGGCAGAACGCTGGTAAGGGCTCCCCATTCCACATGACACTCATATTCGACCCCGATACACAGGCCATAATTAGCTTAATCAATGAGTTGTCCAGACCAACCTCAATCAACGTATGACATAAGAAATCCCAGGAAATCCTATCGTATGCCTTTTCCAAGTCCAGCTTCAGCACCATGAATCCCTTGCGGCCCTTTTTCCTTCTGAATGAGTGAATTGTTTCTTGCAAGAGAATGATATTGTCAGATCTCTGTCTTCCAGGTACAAAGCTGCTTTGGGTAGGGCCAATGATAGAGCGAAGCGGGGATTTCAGCCGATTCACAATGCATTTTGTTACCACTTTATATAAAACTGAGCATAGGCTGATTAGACGGAACTGTGTAATCCTATCCGGATTAGCCGTTTTCGGGATCACCGTGATGAAGGTGTCATTCCAGCTTGTAGGGATCACGCATGTATTCAGGGCCTCAAGGACTGGGAAAGTGGTTTGTGCACCAATCGTCTGCCAAAGCTTTTGATAAAACCCGGCCTGGAACCCGTTAGGGCCAGGAGCTTTGAAGGGGTCCATTGCAAATAGGGCAGATCGAACTTCAAGAGCATGGAACGAACCTTGTTGCTGCAGGGGCGTCGGAAGCTGCGGAAACGTGCAAGAGGTATGCAATAAAGGTCGATCACTAGATTCCTCGGTGAACAAAGTAGCAAAATGAGTTGTGACGTGCTCCTGTATCATAACCTTCTCCCAGACCCAACTTCATGATTCATTCCTGAGACCCTCGATCTTGTTTCTCCGATGCTGAATAACTGTGGACGTGTGGAAAAAAGATGAATTTCTATCACCAAATCTCAGCCATTTCACTCGGGACTTTTGAAACCAGAGAGTTTCCTCCTGCAGCAACATCGAGTTTAGTTCCAGCAATAGTTTTTTCTCTAACCGTGCTAGTCCCTGAGTAAACCGACTTGCCAAGAGCTTCTAAACCCCTGCGATACGTCTGAACAGCCACTGTTTTCTATAAAAGATATTCCCGAAAACATTTTGATTCCAAGTTTTAAGCTCTAGTGTGATAGCAGCGATAACCTCATTAATCTGGGCATTGGTTTTCCATTTTTGGTGAAAGAAGCTCTTGAAATCGCTATGCTGCAGCCACGCCGCTTCAAAACGGAAGGGCTTATTAACAGGACTTGAGCTCACAATGTTCAGATTTATCAGAATGGGGGCATGGTCCGATTTGTTGCGCGGAAGATGCCTTACATTAGCGTCCGGGAACCAGCTGCGGAGGTCGGTGTTACACAGAGCCATGTCAAGCCGGCAGGCAACCCGGGTCCTCGCGGTTGTGCCCCTGTACCAGGTAAAAATCGGACCTTGGAATCCCATGTCTATCAGCTGCATATTATTAATCCATTGTGCGAACATCGAGCAACGGTCAAGCACCCCTGGCGCACCCCCTTGTTTTTCCTCTCTGCTTTTAATGCAATTGAAGTCACATGTAATCAACCAAGGTCCCTGAACCCCATTATGGAGCAGCAACATATCCTCCATAAATTCCCTCTTGTGAATCATCTGAGGTCTCACATAGACAAATGTGGCACAGAAGGATCTGTGATGCAGAGCTCCCCTAGAAAAAGTAATCCTCGTATGCAGATACTGTCTGTTGCGGGCCAGAATTTGAATATCCAACCTGTCATTGTTCCAAAAAAGCTAAATGCCTCTACTAAATCTGTCAGTATCGATTGTAGCTACCTCTGAGAAGTTTAACTTATGGCGTAGGCCTTCCGCCCTAGCTGACGGGAGTCTAGGCTCAAGCAAGACCAAAACCTCAGGCTTGTGGATCGAGAGAAGATGACAAAGAGCCCGGTGAAACTCATTACCACCGGCTCCAAAACAATTCCATGACATAATCATAACAAAAATAAAGAGAAAACGCACCAGAAACCTCTTCTTACTGAGGTAGCCCTTGGATACCGTTACTCTGATCCATGTCGATGTTGAAAACATAATTATCTAGAAGGGAAAAGGGAGCCCGAGAAATTAAGCTTTGCCTGCTTCTTTTACTTCTTCCTGGAGATTTTACAGTCACCAAGGTATTTTCCTTGCCCATCCGCGCTTTGTCCAAGTCCATCGACCCATCGCTCACGTTATTCAACAGGGTCCCAAACGCATTAGGAGAGGGGTGAGGTTCCCCCCCCCCCCACTTGTTGCTAGTCGTGGTTTGGAATTCTTCCCCCGGGGGCCTGTAGTCTTGAAAGAAAAGCTACTAGGTTCCTGGTTAGCTTTACTAGGTCCAGCTTCCCCTTTCTGTAGCAAGCTGATCTTCTCTGGATGTTGCACCTGGTTTGTTAATGATGTTTTGGATTGAAGGGGGTTCTCAACATGTTTCGGGCATGGGTTGAAACACCTTTCCACAAGATTTTGATTTGACAAAATCATTTAAGTTTAATCCATGATTAAGAGACAATTAAATTTAAGTGCTTTGATTTAATTGTACTAATCTGTTTGTTCAATATTGAGTATAAACATAAATGCAAAAGGAAATAAAAATTAAGACAGGACAAAGTCAGCATGAGAACACAACACAAGCTGAGTGAAGAGCAACTCAGCACACGAGAAGATAAGTCATCTTCAAAACAACAGCTTAAGAATGAAGCTGATCAAAGAAGTTGAGTGGAACGAAGCTTAGCATAAAAGAAGTCTGCTTTCAGAACTAGATCTTGCAGAACGAAGCTGACCATGGAAGCTGAGTGAAAAAGAACTCAGTATGAGATTTAGTGACAATCAAAGACAATGACTATCGAGGTGAAGCTGAGTGATCTTCAGGACAACATGAATGATCCGTTAGCTAAAAGACAAATCCGACAACTGTCTGCACCAATAATTGAAGCCTTAGAATTACGCAAAAGCCAAATTCCGAGATACATGGGTCAACTGTTCGTTGCTATAAGACAAACTGCCGCAAGAAGACAAAGCCTGTAGGAAGAAGACAAGCCTGACATCTGAAGAAATCAGAAAACAAGATTGGTCTGCACATCTGAAGCTGACCAGAAGTTTGTCCCCCAAAAGAGCCGTTTTGGATTCAACGGACAAATCAAATTCAAATCATTTGATCCTCAAATACAACTATAAAAGGACAAGCAATCCTCTTGGATCATTGCCGATTGACACAGAAAATACAAGTGAGAAAGATACAAATTCAAAGCACTCAAAAACAAAAAGAGATCTTACACCAACTTTCTATTCCTTATGTAAATGCTAGATTGATTGTTTTGCAATCATCTAAAGTGTTCTTTATCTGAAAAAGAACAAGTTTGTTTTCAATTGTAATATTAAGTGTTGTGCTGAGTACTTGGTATTAAGTACTCAGTGGTGGAGAAATCTAGGTTCTGGGTTGTAGCACTTAGTAGGAGGGGTTTGGAACAATTAAAAAGACTAACTTTGGAAATTATCAACTCAGATGAATGAATACATGATGAGATATAATTATTTTTAGTCTATGAAAAACAAAACAAAACAAAAATTGAAGATATTTTTCACATAGCTATGCGAAACTTGAACAAATAATAGACATCTATTGATAAAGTTATCACTTATGATTTTTCTAATTATATGATTATCTAGGTAATTTATATAATTATTATATATTAATTTAAAACATACACTTATTAGTCTTTTTGATATTTTAACAAGAATAACTCATTGTACAAACACTACTTATTAATCAGATAGCAGCAACAACTAATAGTAATAGCTGCCGGAAATAGGTAGCTGCAATAACTAACAGCAACCGCTGCATTCAAACAATTGACCCTTAAAAAAATTATGACATGATTTCTTAGTCCAGAATTTGAACAACACCACACCACCAGAAGAGAAGCCTGTAATCATACATATCAAACAACGCCAACAGAAGAAGGTTAAGAGATGATCCCCCCAAAAGAATATTCAAAATTCAATTGAATGTGTCATACGAAAGCCCCATTTAACTGACATAACAACAGCATTTTGCGTGAAAAAATGCCATGAAGTATTTAACTTCAGCTTTATTTCACAAAATCACAAAGTTGCACTATCACATCTCTACTCTGAAAATAACCAGAAACAGAATCACCTGAACAAAGTTTGAATACCAGATCAGTCAAAAATACATCATCTTGGCATATTTTTATTAATAGAACTTCAACATAATCAATGTAGGCTATTTGTGATGGCTGTCAATACTTTCTCCACCCTCAGCCTTGCGAGCAGCTGCTCGTAGCTGCCGCTCCTCCTCCTTGTATATACGATTTCTTCGATAAAACTGCAATAAGCACAGACATGAACCAGAATTGGATTCCAACTCACCAAAAAAGCTAGCTGACTACTACAACTAAATTATTATACTGCTGATTCACGTGCATACTTGTTGACACATTTAGATGTTTGATCAAATTAAAAAACAAATGCTGCCAAAAATTAAATACTGAAAGGTATTGAATATTATAAATGTTGAACTTGTTGAACGAGAGTTGTTTGATAAACAATAAAAAGTACTAAATTCAAGGATATGAAAGATATTTTAAGATAAAATTTATATATTAGAAGAGTACACAAATTATTTTTCTATATACTATTTTAGAATATTAGAGGGCGAGCCTTGGCGCAACGGTAAACGTTGTTGTCGTGTGACCAAGAGGTCACGGGTTCGAGTCTTAGGAGCGGCCTCTTGCCAAATAAATTGGTAGGGGAAGGCTTGCTCCCACTACACCCTTATGGTGGGACCCCTCCCCGGACCCTCGCTCAGCGGGGATGCATAGTGTACCGGGCCACCCTTTATACTATTTTAGAATATTATTACTGGTATTGGTCAACTTAAAATTTGAAGTTAAATATTTTGACTTTTTACATTAAGTGATTGTTTTACTTACCTGAATCGTTTAAATGGTGTTATGAAACAGACTAAAAACCAGTAAGCACTTGACTTATTAGTTTGAAGTGTTGAATGAGGTTACCAAACAACTATACCCTAAGACATAAATCACACATCATCCCATGCAAAAGTTGATGTGACTAGAATGGCGATTTCAGGTTATTGTATCAAACTCGTGTTATGTTATCTGCAGGTCCATATATATGTGATATAATGCAAGAAAAATGATAATCGTGTCGTGACAGTTGAGTTGTCTCTGTGAATCTTTGTTACCATGTCAGAAATTGCCACCCCCAAGTAAATTCTTGGATTCTCTCATCCTAGCAGCTAGTGTTTAGAAGAAAGTTCTCTAGTCATACTTCCAATTAATATCAAAACCAATTAGAAGTCAGCACTTGGAAAGGGATCACCCGAAATACTTGTTCAAAAAGGCTACCTAATCTAGAAAGTGGATTGTGCCTTTATATCAGGTTAAAAATATCCTTTATCACTCCCCTCATAACAACTAGCTTTTGGGAGTATGTTGTCCTGAGGTTTTGCCAATTCATACAATAACCAGTTTTGTGCATGCAACTGAGAACTTGGAAAGAGTTACTTACAGTTAAGAGTGTCAGACTAAACTTACAGTTCAAAAAGGAAACCTACATATAATTAAGGGTAAGGTTCAAATAAAACACATGTGGTTTCACTAATTTTCAGATAAAGGACTGTGGTTTACTTTTTATCAAAACGAGGACTGAGGTTTTCAACTTTAGCAAAATAAGGACTTTTTCGATTGATACTATTAAAATCACCCTTAACAACTTCAAAAATGACATATTTTAAGAACTACTAATATTCTAAGCAACTTTAATTCTTCAACTTTTTTATTTCGAGATTATTTAGATGATGTTTGGTAAAGAGAGAGAAAGTTAATGTTTAGAGAAAGAAAGTTCCAAAAAAGATGATTTTCTAAAATCGAAAATGTAGTTCCATAGAAAATATGACATTGAACAACTTTAATTCTTGAAAAATTTCATTTTCAGGTCATTAAAAATAGTTTTAATAGCATTATTAAAAGTGCGAAACCTCAGTCCTCGTTTTGACAAAAAGTAAACCACAGTCCTTTATCTGAAAATTAGTGAAACCACAGGGGTTTTATTTGAACTTTCCCCTATAATTAAAAGGCTTAATACATAGATAAACCCTTCAACTTGGCAAGTTTTTGCTCTTGGCACCCTCAACTTTCACTTGAACCTATTACACCCCTGTACTTGGTTAAATTGAACCTCTTGCACACTTAATTGATGATTTGTCATAATTAATAGCCGATGTGGAATTACACTAAAAATTGTGGCGCCTGAGTTTACCAATTCCCTTTCATGCTCTTCTTTTTCTTTGTTTATTTTTGTTGTTGATTTCTTTACACACCCAGCTAACATGTCTATATCAAACAATTCATTTAACATTCAAAATTATCTTTTTTTTAGCTATCTACCCATTAACTCACTACCCAATTACAGATTATGGCCTTAGATGGAATTGTAAATGTCAATCTATGTTGCAAGGACACTTCTAGTTAGTAGCATTTCTGCGTTTGGTGTTCGTGTCCGTGTCTATTTTCGTTTCTAGACTATTTTACGAAGGTTATGTTTTAGAAATAATGTCGCGTGTCCGTTTCCTTTTCCGTGTCCATGCCCATTTTTCTGTGTTCGTACAACATTGATGTCAATTATTCATTAGCACTCTTTCTTGGTTTCACATGGTACCTACCAGCTTCGTCAATGGTCATCCCTGCACTCGCCAGCTCTTCAATCGGTGAGGAACTTATTTCCTTCCATGTTTACTCTCTCAGCTTCTTCCTACTTTCTAGCCTAATGGCCTTGGCTCTCTAGTAGGCCATTAAAATCGCAAATAAAGATTGAGGAGGTAGGAATTGTCAATTTGGTAGCTTTAACTGTGGTAACTTTGATTTCTGGGTTTGGGTCAGTTTTTGAATGTGGGTTCTTGATGATGGCTTTGATAGATTTGCTGCAGATTAAGTTAGGAATTTTGGGATGAAGATTGAAGATGAACAACGTAAGAGATGATAAAACTATAGACAAAACAAATCCCTAATTTACCTTTTTTCTAATTGATGTGTCCATTTAATTCCACATGTCTATTTTTAATTTGACACCTTAAATATTAGTTGTGCGTGAAGATCACACACCATATGTACAAATATTGTATTACAATTCAGTGTGGTGGAGGTTCAAATTAGCCAAGTACAGGGGTGTAATAGGTTCAAGTGAAAGTTGAGGGTGCCAAGAGCAAAAGCTTTGCAAGTTGAAGGGTGCATTCATGTATTAAGCCTAATTAAAATTAGTTGTAAGCTTATGCATGGCCATATAGTCAAACTTGCCAATAGGATGAAGTATGGTTTTATCTTGCTATCTCAAGATCAGACACTCTTGACATGGCAAACTTAAATGTGAGTGATGCTGGTAAAAAGGCCTTGCGTCCAGCTTCCGAAAACAAGTTCTACTGACACTTGCCAAAGCATATAACAAAGAAAAATAGCATCAAGAAAATAAAATAAAATGAGGCCACTAGATCCATTATGTTTTAATGATCAAAACCAATGACAATTTTTCCTCACAGTTCGAAGTAATCCATTTAAAGGTCATTAACTTGCATGTGGATATATACATGGATAGAACGTAATGTGGGATCTTGATAAAAAAGTAATTTTTTTATAGCAAATTGCTCAGACAAAGGATACATTATCATTTAAATGCTAAATACAAATAACACCACCATTACACAATTTAATCGAATTCACTTAACACAAAAATCAGAATATATAGGGAAGAGTTCTTAAAACAGAATGCCTGAGCCCAACTCTAACCATCAAAGTTAATAATCCGAATCACTCAAAACACCATTCTCAAGCATGAGACTTATTAAAACACCAAACCTTATATACCTATCAAAAGGTACTCAAAGAAAGAAGTGTTAAGCATATATGAGCCTCTTTTGACAATCTAATGACAAGTAATTCACATAGAAATAGTACCATAAATTAGTTACAAAAAGTAGTGGAAGATTGGTTACATAAGCTAATGTATAAGGTAAGCATTAAAGCAGATGATAGCGCATGAAATTTCTTTCTTTATTGCATATCTAACATAATTTTCAAATAACGGTTAAGTAATTTCTTTTCTGAAATAGTTCACATGAATTTTTAGGATTTTTATTAAGAATTAATTAATTGACAACTATTATTTAACAATTCCAATGAACATACAATTTCTTACTTGAAAATTTCCAGATAATAGAGTTAGACCCTGGACCTATGGGCCTTGACCAAACAACCAAATTTAGAAATTTCATATCTTTACTGAGAAACTGCTTATGCACTTAAAGTGTCATCTTCCTAAGAAGATCAAAGCAATGTGGATTTCTATGATATGACTGGAGAGGATAATTAGGAAACTGAAATAATTCATGATAAGGGGCATTAGGAGTTGAAAAAAATTTAAATGAGAAACTATATTAGAGATATAAGCCCTAGCAGAACAAGAGCTCGGTTCAGAATATGGGTGATATGGTTCACTTAGGATGACTGAAATTGAACATCAATGATAGTCCAACACAACTTCCTACAAGCAATAAAACTAGCAATATGATTTGTCAGCTGAAATTTTCATTCTATGGATCAAGTAATTGTACCTGGTGGGTTTCGTTTATCAGGTTTAGAAAACTATTGTTGTATATGTAGCAAATCTGAAGTTTGAAATACGAAAACAAAGAAAACAACTACTTCCCAAAGGTATAGATACCACATTTTTCACTAAAATATACAATTCTATGGGAGAAAGTTAAAATTAAGTGGAGCAGCGAGGATAGAAACACGTTTATAATATCATTAGGCAAAACTAATCAATTCATGATTTTTAAGCTGATTAATATTTCAATCTTGGGCAGTCAAGTCATATGGGATTGGGTGGCTATAGTGACTAGCACAGTAATACCCCCGTTTAACTCAGAGAACTAGGGTTCTATAATTTTTGCAATTTCACACAGGATCCAAAACTCGACAAATTAAACTATATATAAATAAAACAAACAATTCGTTGCAGACAGCACGTTGCATAAAGAAGGACAAGTCGAAAAAAGATAGAGAGTGTTATGATATGCCAAATCAGTCATTGAAGGAATTTCGATAAAAATTCAAAATGCAGTCTCTTAAATTGGTGATTGCGCTAATTGAGCAAAGAACGTGAGTCAAGATAAACCTCTTTAGAGTGGTGGAGGCACTCAAGGTAGTCTTCACGGAGGAGACCGCAATCCTTGGGCTGTCTGCAACGAGACATACATTCGCTGAAGTCAAGCCAGAAATCATAGCATCTGCCTTTATTTCCACTGATTCCCCAACCAGAAGCCATTTCTCACTCGCTCTGGTGATCAAGCTCAGCCGATGGTATCAAATATCAAAGAGTGTGATTCAGATTTGCCGGCCAAAGGAAGATTGAGTAGGGTTGGATTTTTTTTTTTCTTTTTTCTTTTTTGGGGTAAGTAAGTAAATAAATAAAAACAAGGTCTAATATATGTGTTTCATACTTCAATTTGTCTCAATAAAATCACTCAATTTTGAGTTTTGTCTCAATTAGATAACTCTGGCGATTTCAATGGTTAAAATGGATCGAAATGATGTCATGAATGACACGTGAGCATGAGTTAACTCAGATGTCTAACTGAAACAACACATGACATCTACATGTTGGTTTTTGTATGAAAAAAACTAAATTTTGTTTTTTTTTCGTAAAAATAACCGGCACGTGAGCGTATAAAGAGATGTCATGTGTCGTTTTGACCATATATCTAAGTTAACTCATGCTGACGTGTCACTTATGCCATCATTCGGATCCATTTTAATCACTGAAATCGCCGGAGTGACCTAATTGAGACAAAATTTAAAGTTGAGTGATTTTATTGAGACAAATTGAATTTGAGTTACCATTTTGAGACAATCATATAAATTCAGTGACCAACAGCGTATTTAACCCGGTTTATGGGTGTTTGGTTGTTCTTTTCACGCTCCTTGTTTTTTAGGAGAGTTTTATGAGTTTGGTTAGTGATCTCATGTTTGCCTTTTACATTTGAAATTGGTTAGTGATCTCCTGTTTGTTTTTTACACCCGAAAAGCAGTATTTTATAAAAGCAGAGAATATCTGCTTTTTGGAAAATCCAACAGCAAACAACAAACCGTAACAGCAACAGCAAACCGTAACAGGAAACAGGAAACCGTAACAACAAACAGTAGGTAAAACAAACGGACCCTTAGTCCTTTTCACATCTGTAGTTGATTTTCACTTGTGCACATTCAACTCAGAGGTAATCTAACATTGATATACTATTCATGTAATATAATGCATTAACTTTAAATTTATTTAGGGTAATTAATTTATTAGTCCCTATATTTTGATAAAACACATTGTTTAGTCCCTGTATTTTCAAAAACACATGGTAAGGTCCCCAACCTTTTTCTCAGTGAACTGTTTAGTCCTTCCGCCTGTTTGTTAGATATTTTACCGTTTATGACTTCGGAAATGACTAAATTACCCTTTACTATTTATCTTCAAACTTCAGAAGAGGAAATCCAATTTAGAAGAAAAAGATATTTGTATATGGAAAAAAAAAAAGAACAGACCCAATGCTTACCAATTTGAACGATTAAGAAGAAAATCAAGAAAAAGAACACCCAAAGTTGATTTCAGATGCATTAGAGTTTAAAGGAAAGGAAAATAAAAGAAAAGAAGAACGCAAATCCAAATTGACTAACAGAATCTTCATAAGAGTCTAACGGCAGAGACTAAACAGTTCACCGATAAAAACGTTAGGGACTAAACAGTTCACCGAGAAAAACGTTAGGGACTTTACCGTGTGTTTTTTAAAATACAGGGACTAAACAGTGTGTTTTGTCAAAATATAGGGACTAATAAATTAATTACCCATTTATTTAAGATTATTATCATTTAAGTTATAACTTATGTACCTTTTATTTCATGATGCGATAAAAACTGTAGCATTATAATAGTAAATCACAACTATATTAAAACAAACAATGATTTTTAAAGGAAATATCATAAAACATATTTTTAGGACACCGATTCCCCAACATATCGCTGCGTGGTGAGAGAATTTCAATATCTTATCTTAACCTAGCCACATCTTGCTTTTTCGATTAGTAAATTATGCCAGTTCTTGTAGTGTCCAATTGATGAGCATTGAAAGGGTGTCAAACGTATCCTTCATTACATTCATGGTACAGAAGGCTATGGTATTGTCTTCTTTTCCTCACATTCAATTTTTTCATCATTAATGTGATAGTGATTATGGAGGGTGTCTGGATGATCAAAGTTCCACTCGTGCGTAACATGTCTATCTAGACAATAGGCTTATAAGCGAAAAAAACCTAATATTGAGAGATCCTCCATCAGAGAAGTTAACGATAAATCTTTAGAATTGTCATTTGATAATTATCTGCAATTATCTTTAGGTTTATTCTATCCTTATTCCAGCTGGTTGATTAAGTTAAACACTTTCTTATCTGATAACATCTGCATATTATCTTTGGGGCAAAAGTGTAATAATAAGAATAAGGAAGGACTCTCAAGCATTATACCACGCCATGTGGCATGAGGTAGGATACGCCATCTGAAAGACATGCGCCAAAAGGAGTTGAATGGGTAGGATTTGACATCCATTCTCCTCCAACATACATCTGCCCCTCGCATCCCTTCTGAACAGTCTTGAGAGAAATCAATGGTCATTACCGCTGTTAATATTCTTAAAGACAAACAAATGAACTTCAGAAGCAATCAATAGCAGTTAAAAAGCATTAATTCCATGAGTGTTCGAGTATCGGAAATTGAATTAAACTTTTGTGTACACAGAATATGAGTGATAGTTTGTCTCTAATTGAATTCAAATCTTTGATATATAAAATTTTATGTTCACAGGTATGTTTAGTTCATTATTCAGGTAAAAACATGAATTTGCTTCTATGTCAATCTGAATAAAAACCAGAAACTCTTTCATTGAAATATCAGATAAAGAAGAAAATCAATGAGCCACTTTGAATTAAAAAAACGTCATCTAAACAACAATAGGAGACAAATAATTAATAAAAATTGTCATCTGAAAAAAATCCATTGACATAATTGATTGAGAGTTATGTCATATGAAGTACACTACAACGACAGAAATCAATATTCAAACTGCCATCACTTTAACCAAAAAGCCAATTTCCCATAAATTTTTTGACATTTTTTAAAAAGATTGTCATTCAAGGGTCATATAGATGACGAGAATAATAAATATGTCGTCTATGAGTAAAATGATAGTGTACTAATATGTTGGTGTCATGTGAGGTTATTTCAAATGATAGAAGACAACTGTTATCGAAAGCATCATCAGACAGCAGCGAGCCCCGTGATAGTTTCATATTCTTCAGGACGACGGTTAAAAAAGGTTATCAGTGTAGTGTAGACATATTATAAATAACATATAGTAAACAAATTTGACCTTCTATTGATCATACATAAACACCTGATTGGTCTCATTGACGTTGCCAAAATCATCATGTACATCCAATCGGTAAAACATATACTTGAAAACAACTATCTCCCTTGGAAGGCTACATATATCTACTTCATCAGTTTCATTATCATTTCTGGCCTTTTTACCCGCATGTACTAAGGTCAACTGTATCTTCATTTTCACCATACTACCAGGTTTATTGGCTTTAATAGTTTGGGAATTATCATATAGTATATTCTACTATTCATTCACTTCACTCTAAATTATTTTCATTGCTTCCAACATTTGGGAATTGAAACCTCAAAACCGAACTCTCTCTTAATTTTCCTTAGCACTACATGTACTTTCCACCCTTCATCATCTCTAAAGACCTCTAAGTATCTCTCATCTATGAATGCAGTACTGATCAAGTGATTGTCATATTCTCTAGGTCACATTCGTTCTTCCATGAAAGACTTTATCCTAAAAGTCAGGTTGTCTCTCACTTTTGATGCCCTCAGTTTGAAATCATACCCATTAAACTTACAAGCAACATGAATAACACCTTTACATTTTCCAAAAAGATCATGTATCTACAACCTAGTTTCTTAATACTTTTCTAAATTGTGAAGATGAGATAAACCTTATGTCAATGGACAACTCACTAGTTGTGTTCTCACAACTCACTAATTGTCTTGCAAGGTTAATATTTTTTGTTACTTTTCTTTACCAACATTCTTTGATGGCCTTGAATCATTGAAACAATTTTCGTTTCACTAATCTAATTAGCAATCACACAGATCATTCATTCATCAAGATTCTCTTGGATATATCTAGGAATAGTTTGAGAAAAGTAATCGGAGAGTATTGAAATCTAATAGTGCTTTTTTTGGATGGTTCGATCATGGCTGAGGATATAAGTAAAGAGGTTATTGTGTGTCATGTTCTTGAATGTGACATGTGAGATGCATGCACGAGATAGATCGATGACATATGCAAATATGTTTTTATTGATGGAAGACATTTATGAGATGAGTGGAATTCCTATGAGATTCTAAATAGATGATAAGAGGAAATTAAATTTGATGTGACACTTGAACATGGAAAATTATTTGCAAATGAAAATCCTATACAAGGATTGATGACGTGATTAGAAATTATGGTATTGGATGTAAATACATGCTTATGGATTATAGACTTTAGAAAATGTAGAGTTTATGAGTATTTATATGGGATAACCGATTATGAGACGTATAATATGTAACATTCGTGTCTAAAATTTAAATTTTATACTCAATATTAGATCGTGTTATATTTTGACTTATTAATTTAACCAATTGGATATGAAAAGTATATTATCGAAGTTAATTTAATGTTTTTAAGTATAAATTAAAAGTTTGAGAGAGAGAGTTTTAAATGAACCAAAATTTGGAGGATCATAATCCAAATTATTCAAATTGTAATTATATTAGTATGTAATCAATGATCTAATAATAATTAAAATAAAAACAAAAACGTGTCATTTGTAAGGAGCATGTTAAATTGTATATTAAGTTAGTAAAGCATGAGGTGTCATTTTTAGAAAAAATATATATATAAATAAATAAAAATTAATAAAAACATGGCTTAAAAAGCTAGAAAGCAGAGAAACACCATTCGCCACCTTAAGGATGGGAATGGTCTAATAGTAGAAGGAGTATATGATATGGGGATTATTGCCAATGCTTATTTCTCTGATCTGTTTGCTGGTCCTACTAGCCCATGCTATGATGTTGTGGATACCCTTGTACCTCTTGTTACATCTGAAATGCAGGCTGACCTGTGCTCCCCTTTTACTTTTGAAGAATTCAAAACTGCCATGTTTCAAATGCACCCTGATAAATCCCCTGGTCTTGATGGGTTAAATCCGGGTTTCTTTCAACATTTTTGGGATCTCATCGGTCCCGAGATTGTTAATGCATGTAAGGGTTATTTGGCCCGCAAGGAATTTCCTCCACACCTAAATGACACAATAATTGTCCTTATCCCCAAAATTGACAGGCCTGAATTTATGAAGGATTTTCGCCCTATTTCCCTGTGCAATGTGCTTTATAAATTGATTGCCAAGGTCCTAGCCAATAGGCTCAAGATTGTGTTACCTTTCTTGGTATCTGAGTCTTAATCAGCTTTTGTCCCTGGTAGGTCTATCTCTGACAGCATTATGATGGCCTTTGAGTCTTTACACTTTATGAAGAGAAAGAATAGGGGTAGAATTGGTGAGGTGGCTTTAAAATTGGATATTAGCAAGGCCTATGATAGAGTTGATTGGACCTTCCTGAGACTTGTTATGCAAAAATTAGGCTTTCCTAGGATGTGGATTGATTGGATCATGTTATGCATTTCTACCATGGAGTACTCTGTGTCGATTAATGGTACATTTGTGGGCCCGATTAAACCTGGTAGGGGCCTGAGACAAGGTGATCCCCTGTCGCCATACCTTTTTATACTGTGTGCTGAAGTCTTATCTAGCCTGATTACAAGGGCGGCGAATGAGGGTTCCCTCCATGGGTGCCTCATTGCTAGGGGTGCGCCAACTATTACACACTTGTTTTTTTTGCAAATGACAGCTTCTTGTTCTTCAGGGCTTCTATGGATGAGTGTAACAAAATTGGAATGATCCTATCAGAGTATGAGGCAGCTTCTGGTCAGGCTATCAACCTGCAAAAATCTGGCATTTTCTTTAGTCCGAATGTTGGCCTAGATCTGCGAAATGAGGTATGTAACTCTCTTTAGGTCTTTCATCCTCTGGATACTGGTCGCTACTTGGGTCTCCCTTCACTAATTGGGAAGTCCAAAGTGGCAATTTTTAGTTTCCTCAAAGATAGACTCGGGAAGAGGTTGAGTGTGTGGTCTTTTAGATTCCTTTCTGCTGCGGGTAAGGAAGTGCTAATTAAGGCAGTTGCGCAGGCTCTGCCAACTTTTTGTATGAGTGTCTTTAAACTGCCTAAATCCCTTTGCCTGGATTTGGAGAAGATAATGAATTCATTTTGGTGGGGTATGAAACCAGGGGGTAGGAGATCGATTCATTGGCAGAGTTGGGACAGGCTTAGCAGGGATAAGAAAGAGGGAGGTTTGGGTTTTAGGAGCCTCCAAAAATTCAATCTTGCCTTATTAGGCAAACAGGCCTGGAAGTTGATGGTTACTCCAAATTCTTTAGTGGGTAGAATGTTCAAAGCTAAATATTTCCCTAGAGACCCTTTTCTTTCCTCCAAATTGGGCAATAATCCTAGTTTTGTTTGGGGGAGTGTTTGGAGAGCCATTGAGGTATTGAGACTGGGAGTTAGATAGAGAATTGGGAATGGGAAGTCAATTTATGTGTGGAAAGACCCATGGGTGAATACTGTGGCACCTTTTAGGACCCAGGGTGATGCTGTTATGCAGCAGGATGATACAAAAGTGGCTGACATGTTTGTTCATGGTAGGAAAATCTGGGATAAAGGGAAGGTGGAAGAGTTGTTGACCGAGACAGATGCCAGAATTGTGTGTAGGATGGTATTACCAACCAGAGAAGTAGAAGATGGACCAATGTGGAATTTTACCAAAAATGGCATGTACACAAACAAATCTGGGTATAGAGCGCTTTGTGATGGATATGGTGGAGAGAACCAGGATGATGGGTGGAGTAGAATTTGGAAGATGCATGTCCCTCCAAAAGTTAGAATGTTTGTTTGGAAGTTGGCATCGGGTTGTGTGGCCACTAGACATAGACTGGCAGGGAGGGGGTTGTCAATCCTAACGCAGTGTCCATTCTGTCATTCTGATACTGAGCACGACCATCACCTCTTTGTGGACTGTGTTTATGCCCAAGAATGTTGGAACCTATCCGGGATCAATACGGATGTATTCCAACCTGATTATCTAACAGGTTCTATTTTGCAGGTACTCTTGTCCAATGATCAGGAAACCATAACCAAGATGGCAATGACGCTTTGGGTCATTTGGTCAAAGGAACCAGATAGTCTGGGAGAGCAAAATCCAATTACCAGAAACGGCAATCTCTCCTGCGGGTAACTACCTTGCTGCCTGGCGCCAGTCCCAACTGAAGAACCCCCCCGTGGCTGTCCGTCATCTTTGCACGCCCTTAGTGGTCCAAGCCGAGGCAGGCATCGCACAGAATCGCCTAAGTCCAGCACCTCAAGCGGGCCTATCGCTCCCCGCCTGCCCTGCTGCGCAACGAAGGCCGCCCATGTCCATCACCGTCGACACCAACGCTAATGTTAACACTGCTGCCCATCATCTCGAGCGTACATCGCGGGCGACAACGACACAGGTACGACATATTAACTGGTCTCGCCCCCCTCTGGCTTTGTCAAATGCAATTGTGATGCGGCTACCTTTAAAGCTGAGTCTCGAAGTGGGGTGGGAGCTCTACTTAGATCCTCTGATGGATCCTTCATGGCTTGTCGTAGTCGCTTAATCCCAATTGTTGACGATATTAGGGAAGCTGAAGTATTAGCTCTACGTGAGGCATTGCATTGGTGTGTTTATCTTAATTGTATTAATGTCTTATTTGAAAGTGACTCGTTGATTGTGGTTAATAGTGTCAAATCGTCTGATCCAGACTTGTCTGTTTATGGGTCAATTATTCAGGATTGTAAGTTTTTGCTACATTGTCGACACGATTATAAAGTGTCTTTCTCTCCACGCCTAGCGAACAGGGGAGCCCATGTTGTTGCACGACATGCCCTGTCCAATGCTAGCGAGTTTGTGTCTTTTTCTGCCCCGGTTTGGTTGCAGGAGACTATTGTTGCTGATTCGGTTTAAGGAATGAATATCATCTTTGTTTCAAAAAAAATAAAAACATGGCTTAATTAAGGTGATGTGTCAATTTTATGTTAAGTTGGTATTTGAGGTGAAAAGAAAATATTGTATATATATATATATAGTTCAATATAAAGAGAAGAGGAGGGAGATGCAAAAAGAAGAAAAGAGTGGTGAATATATTTGAGTAGTAATCTTATGGAAAATATTTGGAAATATTTTGTGCAAGTAAAATGATAGTCGATAGAAAAATATCAACTAAGCCGACAAAGACGTTGAGTTAGGAAAAGAAGGATCTCGTGTGGACGGGTTAGTGATGCAATGCATAGTTTACAAGAGGTAATATTATTTTCTCTTTAAATATTGTTTTAGTTAGATAATTACATATAAAAATATATAATTATTTAGAGGTTTCGGTCACAGAAATAATTTATGTAAGTTTATTAGTAAATTGTCACAGTCTCAATTTTTATATATTGAATACCGAAATTGAAAGTAAAAATTAGTATGAATAGACTCCTAGCAGTGTCATGGGTCTAACTGAACCTTCGGTCAGAATTAGCGATATCAGTTTAGTTTACACGTTACAATTCCGGTGATAAACGAGAATAGTCCAATAAAAGTGTTTGTTTTAAAATTTAGTTCTAAGTTATTTGTATAATATTTTAGTGACTTTAAATTGTCGAGTTAAAATAAGTTATATATTAGAAGGACCAATACCGATATTTGTTAAATAGAGTTATAAATTTGAATACAAAACTAGGACGAATATACTCCTAGTAGTTTAACATGGTTTAACGAGTCTAATAGTATTCATAGTTCTAAATAATTATTCAGTTTAGAATTTTGTTTCGGTGACCGAAAATAGTCCTTTAAGAATATTTATTGTTAAACGATATTAAATTTTATTGATACAGAATATTTTGAGCTATTTAGTTCTTGGAGTTGGATTAAATTATGAATTGATGATTTTATATGAATTTTTAACAATTTTAGTTATATTAAAAGATTATTTGATTTTAATGATTGTGATTATTTTTGCGAAAATTGTTATTTGAAGTCAAATGGTTTTATGATTATGGAATAAAGGAACATTTGATTGTGAAAAGATACTTGAGCATATTGTGATTTTGTGATTTTTATATCCATCTAGAGTGATCCAGATTGGTGGTTGTGATATTTGAAGACCATGTTCAGTGAGAGAAATGACATGTGTACACAGTGTAAAGACCTAGTCGGGTATTGGCAGCGAAGTGTGGGGTAAGACCAATACGGGATTAGACAAGGTTAAAGAGACGTCTCGACTATATATGGTTTATGAGGTTTATGGATTGATACGTAAGGAGAGAAACTCTAGAATGGATATGAGGTTTTTGATATAAGGTTCTATGTTTCGATTATGAGTTGATTTTGATATAAGGTTTTAAGTTCTCGGTTATGAGTTGATATTGATATAAGGTTTTATGTTTTCGGTCATCAGCTAAGATTTTGATATAAAGTTTTACGTTTGATTAATTACGAGTTTATTTGATTACGGATTTGGTTTGATAAAGCGTTTGTTTGTTTGTTTATGAGTTGGTTTGATAAAACGTCGGTTTCAAACGTTTATTTCTTTTATGAACTAGTTTAACGAAACGTTTATTCGATTTGATTCGTTTTGATAAAGTGAAATATAGTAATAAAGTGAAATATAAAATTATAGTAATAAAGTGAAATATACAATTAAATCATTATCATGTTAATTGACGTGTCAACAAGTTAAAACGTCTCAATAAATTAAGAGAACTATCTAAGTTAAGAGAACTACCTAAAATAAGTAGAACTACGTGGCTTTGATTCCCGATTTAAATATTAAAAGACATTCGGGATACGTAGGAAGCTTGATAGAATTATCAAGTCCAAGCCAAATAAATAAATAAAACTTTAGGTATCCGAATGAATTTTTATCTAATAAAAAATCGGTTCGACTTTTAAGCTGTTAGGCGTTTGTTATCCTATTTTCTTTTTATGCCCGATGCCATTTTGAATCGGGTGTGACATAATATATGCTAATGAATGAGTTGTGGGAATTGAGCATGTGGTGTGAGGCATAGGCACATAAATATATTATGTGATTGAATATTGGACTTAATGATGGGTGTACATGTGAACCTTATGTTTTTTTTATATAGATTTGGAGCGACATTTGATGTAAGAGTTTGTGAATGTATGATTCTACAAGTCGGAGTAAGGACACATAAGAATGTATAAGGAAGTTCGATGATGGAGAATATATTATAAAAGTTATGCAATGTATGAATGTGATGAAAGCATGGAGGAGAAAAGGGATAAAGTGGTAAACACGTGTTAACGAGAGAATGAGCAAAAATAAAACTTATTCGTATAAGGTTATGTTGATGACATGCATATATGCTATGTGTAGTACAGTAGTATGACATAATGTACAATATTCACAAGATATACCCACATTTATGGGTGTGTTCATGGAGCTATAATGTACTAAATATTTTTTGGATGTTATTGAAAACCCCTGTACAATTTATATCTAGTCTTTTGAGAGACTCTTTTAAGTTTGGCCTAATACATTACCAGCAGGGCCGGCTCCAATGTTTTAAAGGCCCTAGGCAGGGTCAGTTCTGATATTTTTATGGACTTTAGACGGAAAAAGAGATAAAAAAACTTGTAATAAAAAAAGTTATATTTAAAAGTTTAAAATAGAAATTTGGGCATATTTTAGACCTAAAATATTATATTATCTCGTCATTTTCTAGGAATGAATGAGTACTATAATTACATTTAAAAAAATTACTATATATACCATAAAAACAATTTGGGTCTCTTTTGGCTCAGACCCTAGGTGGTCCTATTCCTGGCATATGCTAACAGCCGGTCCATAAATATTTGGGTATCCTTATGAATTATTGTTCCATTAGATTATAATTTTCATTTTGAATTTGTAAAAATACTCATAATAAAAAAAATTGATCAGAACAAGTTGTTATGTAATTAACTCAATATGTTATATTACAAAAAAAAATCATTTTTTATTAAATCACGTCATAAAACTCAAATACCGAGTCCAGCCCATAAAAAATACATATATTATTTTTAAGGATAAAAAATTGTTTGCGGTGGTTCATAACGTTTTGTGGTGGTCCATAAATATCTAGGATTTCTTATAAATTGTTGTCCTATTAGATTATAATTTTTATTTTGATTTTATAAAAATATCCACCATAAAAAATTTGATCGATACAAGTTGTTATGTAATTAACTCAATAATATAAGTAAATTAGTGAAAATTAATTGTGTCCTAAAATATATTTTTTTTTGATAGAAACAAGAAAAGAAAAACAACACGAAGAACAAACTAGTCTGAGATCAGCTTAGGAAAGCTAACCCCAACCCTATCCTCTAAAAGGAGAGACGAAAGAAAAATAGGAGGATCGGAAAGGGTGGTAACACCTAAAATCCCCTCATGCCCAGCCGCTGCCAAGCGATCCGCAATCCGGTTCTGCAGTGTCCTAAAATATATTTTAATAAGTAAATCAATATATATTAGTTATTTTAGATTGAATATATATTAATATTTTGGTTTAAGGAAAAAATTAAGATTATAAAAAGTAATTATTAAAATTATATAATAATAATAATAATAACATATATGAAAAATGAAGAGAAACGAACTTTATATAATAATAAGAAACATTTTCTTTTTATTATTAAGAAAATCAGGAATTTGATAAAAAAAAATCAGGGATAAAAGAAGATGAGAACTAAAAACATGTTTATCCAAAGTTCAAACTCTCATACTCCAAGCAACTCTTCTATGTCTTTACTAGGGGTGCGCACATGGTCGGTTAACCAGTCATTAAGCTTAATCCGATCGGTTAACCATTTGATCGGTTTTTTAAAATCACTAACCATACACTAATCCACTTAATTCGGTTAACCATTAATCGGTTAACCAATTATTTCGGTCGGTTAACCTTTTATTTCGGTTTCTAACCATTAGTAACTAAAAATAAAAATAATTAAATAATTCTAATTTTTATTGTGAGTGGGATAGTGGATCAGTAGCGAGTTGGAGATTAATGGCGAAAAGAGAGATATGTGTGCATTGTGTATATGTGAACTATGCACTAGAGAGTGAATGAGGTGGAGAAATAGTAGTAGAAACTAAAAAATATGAACCAAATAAAAATAAAAATAGGATTCAATTTTAATTCAGAAACTTATTTTTATTTTCATCCTATTTTTATTTTTATTTGGTTCATATTTTTTTGATAATCTCGTGCATTGTGTATGTTGTTTATATTGGATAAGTTTCTGCTGCAAAATTGGATGAGATAAACGGTAGAATTGGATATGTTTCTTATTTCTATTTTGATAATCTCGGGCATATATCAAGGCATTGTGTATGTTGTTTATTATATGATTTAAGTATCTTATTGTTTTATCTTTATTTTTTTGTTACGAGATTATCTTTATTTTGAAAGTTCGTTTTTCGTATGTTCTTTCCTTTTTCTTCAACAAACATCACTAAGTATATAGTTAATTAGATAAGTATAATTAATTATTTAAATAATTAATAATTAATATAGTTGGATAATATATAATTATATAAATATAAATAAATATATTCTTATTTTTTAATATTTAATTGAGATTCGGTCGGTTTCGGTTAACCGCGGTTTTTGGAATAAGAAAACCGTAACCGTAACCATTAACCATTATTTTTAAAATTAAAAACCGTACACTAGTCCATCGGTTTCGGTTAACCTTATTTTCGGTTTGGTTTCGGTTTGGTTTTTCGGTTTTTCGGTTTTTCGGATTTTTGTGTGCACCCCTAGTCTTTACATTCAACCTAACACTTTATTTTGCTATAAACTCAAGCCTACGTAATTTTTAACTATAGCAATCTTAATAATTATCAAATTTTTTTAAAAAATCCGATCGGAGGCCCTAGATAGCCACCTAGGCCGGATGCCCCTAGAGCCGGTCCTGATTACCGACTCCTGAATTTGTCCAAAATAGTAGATTGACTTCCTAAACTTTGCAATTGTCTCATCAACTCCATAAACTTACTTATTCTTTAACAACTAAATACAAAAACTTATTAAATCTAAATTTTAAAAATACATGTTTATCTACTCGAGATGTAATTTTTTCGCTTGTCATATCTTTCAACCTATTATAAGAGTTAGTGTTGCAGGTTTGATAGATTGAATGCATGTATTTGGATAGAACGAAATGTCGCATTTTCTCTTCTTCTTATCGGTGTCGCGTCCGGAGTGTGAACTATTGTGTGTAAAGAAACAAACCCCACAATTTCCCATAGGGTCCCCTTGTTCCTGCTTTCTGTTGCGTTCATTGCTTTACCAAAAGTTTTCTGCTATCCTCCTCCTCCTCCTCCTCCTCCTCGGTTCCTCCTCACTATTTCATATTACTTCCGCTTCAAAAAATATCAATTGTTGTGTTGTGAGAGTATAATCAATCATAATTTATTAACACTAACCCCAATTCCAAATGGGGTTGGGTTTATCCATCTTGTTGGGACTCAAGGCAATATTTCTATTCCTGTTTTCACTTACCATGTTTCCTTTCCTCTTCATATCTATACCTTTGATGTACGCTTCACTAATATCTTTTCTACTATCTCTAGCTTCTCACCCATATATCAATCTTCCTATGATTCTTGGAAAAAACTCAGATGGAAGTTTCCCGATTTGGTCAATTATCATGTTCTGTCCGTACTTGTTGTTTGTTAGAATTTTTTCACTAGTTCGCAGATTTAGTAGTGGTGAGGAGCCTTATACTGAGATTTGCGATGGGGTTAGTGTTGGCGGCTGGCCTTTTTCGCCTGATACTTTGCCGCCTGGAAACCCTGCTATTATAGATTGCACTTGCGAACTTCCGAGAAAAGCACTGTTCAAAAGCCACTCCTATTTGTGTATCCCAACTTGGGATACTAGGGCGCCTCACCCAGGGGAGATTGAATCGGCTGTAAAATGGGCTTGCAGGAAGAGAGCTCACAACCAACCTGTTTTCATCCATTGTGCATATGGTATGTTAATTGATTCATGTTGCTTATATGTTATATATTAATTGTTACCTTCTGCTACTTGTCTGAATTCTGATGTTGGTAGGCTCAATTTGATTTGTGTCTTGTGGATGTCTAATCAATTATACCAATTCATCAAAGCAGAGGAGGATAAAAAGGGATTCCAAAGAAATATAGTACTATACTAGGGCATTTGATTTGTGATGATTGCATCTATGTTGGTTATATATTAATTGTTTGCTTCTGCTACTTGTCTGAATTGTGATATTGGTAGACTCAATTTGATTTTGTTGATGTCTAATCAATCATACCAATTCATCAAAGCCAAGGTGGATTAAAAAGGGATTCCAAAGAAATATAGTACTATAATAGGGCATTTGATTTGTGATGGTTGCATCCAGGTAAAGCTATTTGTTGTAGTGTAAAAGCTTTTAGGCTCTTGTGCATAAATGGAAATGGATGGAACTTAACCAATGTATTTTGAGGATTCCATTGTTGAGTTTACACTTTTTAACTAAGGCAGGCAACCCAAGGCTTCCAGATTCACTTCTAATGTTCTTGTTAAATAAAATTTTGGTTGAATTAATCTGATTGGTCAAACTTATAATGATTCTGGTGTATGATGAAAATTGATATTTTCTTTTGACCAATTTATAGGATCATTATGCAAATGAAAGCATTCGGCTACTATCTTTATCCTAACAACATATTAAGAGCATTGACTCTTTCTTTACTTGAAACATCCTTCCCCGACTCATTTTAGCTACCTCTGCATGTGTTTTATCTTTACTTTTTCTCTGAGTTGCCATTTTATAAAAATGAAAAACAAGAGGTAAACAGAAATGTCCCTCGTGTAGTACATCTCCTAGGATACCATTTAATCGGGTTATAGGACCATCACCATAAATGCTGGAAGTAGATCTTCCTTTTTGCGTTCTTCTTTCTGCGTCTACCTATGTTGATATGCTTAATAGATCTGGTATTGTTTGATAAAATATTGCTTGACTTCTTATTGGAGAAAAAAGGGTTCCTCGTAAATGAAATACAGAACAGATTCTATTAATCACTAATGGAATTCTAATATGTGCAAAGACAACTATTACTAGACATAGAGTCTTAACTGCTGCCAATTCTTTGATGAATCACTTCAAGTTGTGTCCCCTCTTGGCTTAAAGATTTACCTCTTTATTTCTCAAAATTGGAGCTTGTATCTTTAAAATCGTCTTCCTTGTGTGCCATATTCTTTGCTTTCATCTGTCGAATCAAATGAGTAATTGGTGTTTTAATGTTCTTCGTGATATACTTGGAGGAAAGATATGATGCATTACGTTTTCTATAATCGGAATCAAAATGTGATAGATTTAGAAAAAATATGTTTAATTTAATCGTAGATTCATAATGTACTTGTCTGTCACTCCTATATTTTCACTGGATTGGACTGTATGGTTGAGCAGAGTAGATGATATTTTAGTTGAGATCTGTAGGGGTGTTAGAACAACATGATACAAATTGACAACCATTTATCATCTTTGAAAGCCTGAATTTAGGTAAAACCTTAAACCACTAAAAACCTAGTTGATATATCTGGAAAATCACAAGAAATAATAGCTAGTTTCCAGGTCTTTGTGCTTTTTGTTTGCATAAAAATTTTGTAAAGTAGAATTGTTTGTAGAATTTAGAATAAAAGAAATAATGATTTGCATATGATACGATGTAAAAGAGGAATTTATGAATCAATGAATAGGTCATGGAAGAAGTGTTGCAGTGACGTGTGCAATACTCGTGGGTCTAGGAGTAGCAGAAAATTGGAAAGAAGCAGAGAAGATGATCAAAGAAAAAAGACCTTATATTCGGCTCAACAATCTTCACCGCAAAAGTTTGGAAGAATGGTCCAGATACCGCTTATCTTCTTCCTCCAGGAAGGGAACCACTGACTGACTTATTGAATCATGTCAAGCCACAACAAAATATCAATTCACAATTCACAATTTACTCACTTCTATTACACTATTTATCCCTCATTTGATTAATGATTATTTACATGTGTTGTATAATGCACTGCTTTTATGATATTTGATCTTCTCAGTTTTATATGAAAACTTAGCTTGGATGGTTTTCCCATATATTTGCCAAAAAGCATCACAAGATTTCTCATCGAGCATTTCTATTTTGGCAAATTCAGTTTCTAATCTTTTATTTTGATATATCACATCCCTAATCATCTAATTTTTAGTCACATTATACTCATATTTGTATAAAAGCATGAAATTTCTAACTTTTTCTAACAGCAGACAAACAATAGGTAAACAAACAAGCCTTTAATACTAATATATATTATTTTAAATAAGTTTAAAGGGGAAAGGTTGAACAGTACAATTGGAATAATTTGTCCAATTATTCCAATTGAACCCTTGAAATTTAATATTTCTATTTAAGCTGAGCTCTTTTTAAGTAATTTCTCAAACCATTCAATCTTACAACAAAACGGCACCGTTTGATATGAGTAATATAGTAATTTTAATCTTCAATTCTAGGGTTACGTATTACTGTCTTCCACACATTCCCTTTCCAATTTCCAGATATCTCATTCTATCTCCAGCTGCCTTCCAGCCCTCAATCTCCTCAGCCGCCTTTACCTCCTCCAATTCGTAGTACTGTCCATTCATCTCTCCTTTTCCCTCATTTTCCGATCTACCACCGCTTCCTTCCCCCTTCCCCCTTCTCCCTTCATTTCATTGATCTGTCCACCGAAGATTGGAGGAAAAGAAATCGGACACAATCTTCAACAAGAAAATGGAGCTGAGCTTGGATTTAAGTCTGGTTTATGTTCCTAAAACGATTAGTGAGTATCTTAGAGAGGTTTCTATGGTTAAAGAGAGTAGTTGTAAATGAGATGAGAAAGATTGATGCTTTTAAAATTGAGCTCCCTCTTTGCATGATTCTGTTAAACTATGGTATGTATTTTCTTTTCCTTTGATTCCAATTGTTTTGATTGATTTAGGGGTTTAGGGAATTGGGTCATTGAATTTTTGGTTTTTGTTTGTGGGTTTGAAGGGTTGAGTTGAAAAGTTGGAAATGATACCAGTGATAAGAAAAATTGGATAAGCTCCGTTCAGGTTTGGAATACTAACGAAATCAACTCTAATTTTTGGTTTGTTTGTTTGTTTTTTTGCCGGGAATTTTTCTTTTTAAAATAGTGTCACTAAGTTCATTTTAACTGTGCAATCCAAGAAAGAAACTATGCAATCCCAGAATTTCCGCTTCAGGTCTTTCTCTGTCACTCAATATGGGAAGGTTGTTCTTATTGTGAAACATCGAGCTCCTAAGGTTGCGGCATTAGAAGTAAGTTTGATTAGGTTTCTAATTGGGACATGGTTGTGGAATTCTATGCTAGCTTTAGGCAACAAGGTTTTCAATTCAGAATTTGTTTATTTTTTGCAGTCAGGAGCATTTAAACATAGCTAGATAGGGTTTTGTGCTGTTACATTTTGCTCTTTCAGCAGGTGTACTCCAATATGACTAGAGCATGAAGCATGTGAACTATTTACATTTCGGTTTAGGGGCATACTAATCAGCCTAAGGCTGACTCCATTGCTTTCTTAATGTAAATTTCCGTTCCAACTTTTTCTCTTGATTTCTCAGGGGGCGTTTGGTTCACAAGGGATAAGGGAAAAAGAATCAAAAAAAGGAAACTAAAAGAAAGAAAAGGAACGAGCATTCATACCCCTATGTGTTTGGATATGTTTAGGAAAGGGAATGCAATTCCACCCTATTCCCTTTGTGGATGTTTGGTTCAAATTGGGAATCAAAATTATTTTTTTTAATTTCATATATAATCAAAAAAAAAAAAAAATTCACTCTTTTACTATAGTTTCCATAAAGCGTGAAATAACTTCATATATAATCCCAAACAATCCAAAACGTCACTCACTTGCTACCCTTATTGATAATAATATAAAGTTCATAAAAGTTAAAATTAATCAAACAAAATGCATAAATATTATATTTAAAAAGAAAATAATTATTTTAAAATAATTAAAAATAAATATTAAAACTGAATAATATGATAAAAGAAAAAAATTTGGTCAAAATTATTTTTCAGAGTAAAAAGGTAAAAATAAATAATTATAAGTATCAAAAGTGAAATTAATCTAGTGATAAAAAAATATAATTAAAAAAATATAAGGATTAAATAAAAATAAAAAAGTGAAATTTAGTCAAAAAAAAATATTTTTTGAGTAAAAAAATTAAAAATATATAACAAAAATGAAATTAATCCAAAGATAAAGAAATGTAAAAATAAAAAAATATAGAGATCAAAATAAAAATAAAAAATAAAATAGGGAGTAAAGTAGAATTTTATAAGGAATGTAGGTTAGAAAGAGAGTGGAAAGGGAATAAAAAACATTAGGGGGAAGTGGGGAATGTGTTAGAGGAGTTAGGGGTAAACCCAAAACTAAAAAAAGTAAAAGGAATCATTTAATTAGCAAAACAAACACCAACAAAGGGAATGGAGCCTTTCATTTTCCTTACCCTTTCCTGAAACCCCCAAACCAAACGCTCCCTCAGTTCTTATGTTATGGATTCCTATACTTTTGCTTTTTTATGTGTCTTTATCGGATGATTACAGTTTTCATTATCCTATAGCTCTTTTTTTACTGTTCTTAAATATTAGTTATTTTATCTTATAGCTTGATTTATATAATAGCATATCAGCATGAATGAGATTTTCTATCTTTTATTAGATGCTTACTTTGTTTGTGCTTTGCTTCTTTAACCATTTTAAATTGGTTTGATTTCTATTGTTAGATGGGACTTAATTTAAAAATAGCATGCATGCCAATGTGATAAGTGTGTAATATATTATATGAATTTGTTAACTGAAAACTAAGTGATGACCCGCGAAGCCAAATCGGGCCGAATTCATTACACGGGCCTAGCCCACACTTAGATCCATGGTCTAAGATGGGATGGGACCCGAATAGAGGAAGCGGGTGAAGTGAGTAACCGCCCCGAATTCCTAAATGGAGCGCTAAAACTCCCACTCAGGACAAACGATACCACGTTTGTTGCCACGAAAGCCACGAGAGGGGGCATGACCTAAAAAGGAGTAACCGCCCTCGGAACATGGCCTGGAAGGGGTAACCGCCCTCGGCGGTTACTTAAGAACACTTATAAAAAGCCCTAAGGCCAAAGGGGGAAAGGTACATTCACATTTTTCCCACAATACTATTGTCAATTTACCAACCCTCCTACAAAAACTGACTTGATCGTCGGAGAGTTTTTCCGGAGATCCTGTCTCCGGTTCTGTTTTGCAGGTAACTACGGCGGAGATCATCAAATCGGATCCAGCAAGTTATCATTGGTGCGGTGAGCGTGGACCTTTTTTACCAACATTTGGTTAAAGGTACACAAAGAACATGTCAGAACCATCACGAACGACCGGCGTTACAACCAGATCCACTAGTATGAACTCAAGGGGTCCACGGATTGCGAATTCGCAACCTGCAAGTACGCAGCCTGTGGTGCCTAGCTCGTCAAGCCCTTCGGGACAATTGAGTCCCTTATTGGAGGTTCAAGTGCAAAATGAAATGGAGATGTCCAATAGCGATTTCGTACAAATGGCAGGACAAGTCTTGGCTTCAAATATGAGTCAAGCGGCGGGGGATCGAATGATTAGTTTGTTAACCGCAATGGCCGATCATAATACCGCCGTGGCGGCTGCTCCTCAACAACCTGTTGTTGTCTCCACACAACCATCGACTACTGCCGCCATATCTGCGCTTCCGCAGCCATCTCGAGAGCTAACCCAGATAGGTCAGAGTAGTCGCATGAACCCACGCAGCCATCCAAGCAACTACTCGTACCACGATCCTAGTATGACGATCCATCCGACCTGGCAAACATCCCAACCGACATCGGGAATGCCAGGAATCCTTCCACTACAACACACGGAACCCTTGGTTAACGGGCATTCAGAATTAATGGCGTCTGGGGCGAATATGTGTGGGCAGGAGCACACCTGGAACTTTGATCCTATAACCGGACGACGGCTAGAACCACGGCGAGAACAAATCTCAACATCAATTGGCGGGTGGATGCCACCTAGAGTTCACCAGCAGCGGATGGAAGAGGTTCGGCGAATACCCAATCTTGAGTTGGAAGATCAACTACGGAACATGATGGAGCGAATGGGGTACACGCCTAGGGCGAGAGCAGAGGTGCAGAGTGATTCGCCTTTTGCTCCGTCGTTGCGAGAATTTATACCAGATCACAGGATAAAGGCCCCAGCGATACCTAAATACTATGGGGATCCTAATTCTGATCCTGAGGCTCATGTCAGGAACTACAGAGAATTAATGGATGTTGCGGGAGCGAGTGAAAGTATAATTTGCAGATTATTCTCGACCACTTTGGGCGGAGCGGCATCTGATTGGTTTCGGTCTTTACCTGCTGAATCTATTCACAACTGGAATCAATACAGTCGTGATTTTTGTGCCAAGTTCGTGGGCTGTAAAGCGGCAGATGTGACGGATAGGCAGCTGAAGGAGATCAAACAGAGGAACTATAATTCCCTAAGGGAATTTGTTGTCGCATTCAACGATATTCTGGTGCGGTTGTAGAACCCGGATATCGTGAGCATCCGCAACATCATGGCGGATGGAACCACGGATTGGAGCATGCGGGAGGAAATCATCCGCAACAAGCCGCGCACAGTGGCTGAACTCATGAAGATAGCAAAGGAATTCATGGAAGTGGACGATGTCAACAGAGAATATAGAGCTCAAACCCGGAGGGAGAGAGATGCTGCTAGATCCACTTCGGACAATCGACGCCAGACCCAGTCCAAGGGTAATTTTGTTCGCAGAGGCGATCGCTCCTTTCAAGGGGGAGGATATCAAACACCATTGAATACGACTCGCCAGGAGGTGTTACTTTGGATCGAAAAGAACCCCCTGAAGAAGGATGTGCGGTTCCCCGAGGCGAAAGGCCGAACTAGTTTGGGGCGATATCCTAACAAATATTGCAGGTTTCACAGATTGAACGGCCATGACACGAACGATTGCTATGAACTGAAGAAGGAAATAGAAAGGCTGATTGAGAGGGGCAAGCTAGGCCAATTCGTAAGAAAAGAAACGATTGATGAGAAAACAACGCTCCCGCATGAGGGAGAAGCAAGGCCCGAAAAGAAACAGAAGAAAGGGGTGATAAACATGATAGCTGGCGGGATCTATGAGCCGCCAACAAAAAGGGCTCGCTGTGAACAGCGAAAAAGCAACACGCATAGGGGGGATGCCCTCAATTACTCATTTGCGCGAATCACGGAGCCGCATGCGGATGCTTTGGTGATTACGATGGCTGTAGAAGGATGGGACGTCAAGCGGGTCCTTATTGATACTGGCAGTTCTTGTAATGTTATTACTCGGACTGCATTCAACAAGTTGGGAATTAATGACGAGCGAGTGGAACATACATTCATGGATGTAACTGGTTTTGGAGGTCAATCGTCTCAAACAAGTGGACAAGTGGTGTTGGAAGCAGAAATGGGCGATAAGAATCTAAAATGGCGAGGTGATCTAGAATTCGCAATTGTTGATCTCCCGTTGGCCTACAACATAATTCTGGGGCGTCCGTTCCTATCGGAAACGGAATCGCTCATCTCAATGAAGCACTTGACATTACATTTGCCAACACACCAAGGGCGAGTCATAGTTGAAGGTGATCAACTTGTATCTCAACAAGCCTATACATTGTCACTTGAACCAAAGCCAGGTGAAGAGGATAAAGTTGATGAGAAGTTGCCGGCAGAAGCATTAGGAGAAACAGTACTATTCGCCATCTCAAATGACAAGAATGTACGAATAGCGGCAGGACTCCCTGAGGAAACAAAGAAAGCCATTACCGAGGTGTTGATCCAATGCGAGTCGGCATTCGCCGCTCCGAATGAAGTGCTGAAAGGGATAAGTCCAGATATAGCAACCCATCATTTGAATGTGGACAAAGGTGCAACCCCAGTGCGACAGAAAAAGAGAGGACACGCTCCAGAGCGGCAGAAGGCGATTGAAAAAGCTGTGGCGGATTTGCTAAAATCAGATGCAATTCGAGAAGTCACCTATCCGGAGTGGCTAGCCAATGTGGTGCTAGTCAAAAAGCCAAATGGAACGTACAGAATGTGTGTCGACTTCAAGGATCTGAATAAAGCTTGTCCGAAGGATATGTATCCGCTACCTAACATTGATATATTGGTAGATGGAACTGCAGGATTTGAAGCTTTATCGTTCACCGACGTGAAATCCAGTTACCACCAGATACCCATGGAGAAGGCGGATGAAATCAAAACATCATTCATAACTCATCAGGCGACTTATTGCTTCAAGGTGATGCCATTCGGATTGAAAAACGCAGGAGCAACATACCAGAGGATGATGAACAAGATATTTTCAGACAAGTCAGGCGAGAACTTCTCAATCTACGTAGATGACATGATCATCAAAAGCAAGAAGATGCGAGATCACCCGCAGGATATCGAAGAAATCCTGGAAGTGCTAATCAAATATGGCCTCAAGTTGAACCCAGAAAAATGCACGTTCGGAGCAAGGGCAGGAAAATTCCTGGGTTTCATTGTTAGTGGCAAGGGAGTTGAGGCGAATCCTGAGAAGGTTAAAGCAGTAATGGAGATGAAAACTCCGAGGAACGTAAGAGAAGTACAAAGACTAAATGGGCGGTTGGTGGCATTAGGGCGATTCATATCATGCTCGGCTAGAAGATGTCTACCTTTCTACAATGCCATCAAAAAATCTAAGTCCTTTGAATTGACGCCGGATTGTCAAGAGGCATTTGAGGGTATAAAGCGACTGCTATGCTATCCGCCCTTAATGAGCAGGCCGGAGGACGGAGAAGATTTATTTCTTTACGTATCCGTCACCAGTATGGCGATATGCACTGTAATGGTGCGAGAAGAAGAGGGCCAACAATATCCAGTGTACTATGTGAGCAAGGTCTTGAAGGATGCAGAACTTCGGTATTCGAAGTTGGACAAAATGGCTCTCGCGGTGATAACCACGGCGGCTAGGCTAAAACCATACTTTCAGACGCATACTATCATTGTGAGAACCGGAATTCCAATGCGGAAGGTACTGCAGAAACCTGACGCATCCGGCCGATTAATGGAATGGTCAATTCGCCTGGGGGAATTCGATATTCGCTACGAAGGAAGACCAGCACTAAAGGGTCAAGTACTTGCCGATTTCGTGAATGAATTCACGTGGGATGAAGATGAACGTCCAAAGGCACAAAAAGAAGAGTGGAGCATGTTCACAGATGGGGCATTATCCACAGATGGGGCTGGACTGGGAGTCGTCATCAAAGGCCCGGAGGTTATTCGCCTGTACTATGCGGCAAAGTTAACTTTCAAAACTACCAATAATGCCGCAGAGTATGAAGCAATGATATGCGGATTGAAGCTGCTTAATGAACTTACGCCAGAAAGAGTGGTGATCTACAGCGATTCTAAACTCATGATAAATCAGATCACAAAAAACTATCTGGTGAAACAAGAAGATCTGGTCAAATACCATCAGATAGTCGGCAGATTGACGCAGGAGTTAACACACAAGGGAGTCGTCTGGGAAATGGTGCATGTTCCAAGAGGCCAAAACACAAAGGCTGATGAACTGGCAAAAGCAGCGGCGAGTAGAGAACCATGGAATCAAAAAGCATGCAATTTGGAGATAAGATCCGCACCGGCATTTGAAGTCGATCAGATTATGGTCATTGAAGAGCTGGAAGATGATGAAGATTGGCGGATACCTATCCGCCAATATCTGGAGCAGGGAGATTTGCCAGATGACAAAAGCCTAGCTAGAAAGCTAATTGGACAATCGGCGAGATACTCAATTCGAGATGGAACTTTGTATCGAAAATCATATACATGTCCATGGTTGAAATGTATTAGCCGCAATGAAGGAGACTACGTACTGCGAGAACTCCATGAAGGAATGTGCGGCGCACATGAAGCATCCGCGGCGTTGGCAAGAAAGGTCAAGTTAATGGGATACTATTGGCCAAAGGTGATGGAGGATTCCCAGAAGATGGTAGCGGAATGTCACAGCTGTCAAATCCATGCGAATGAAAAGCACGTTCCCGGAGCCGAACAAATCTCTATAATGACGGCATGGTCATTCGCAACATGGGGAATCGATATAGTGGGTCCATTCCCAGAAACGACAAAGAAAAGGAAGTACTTGGTAGTCGCAGTTGACCACTTCAGCAAATGGGTAGAAGCGGAGGCAGTAACCGCTCAAACACCTGAACGAATGATCGAGTTCTTACGAGAGAACATTATCATGCGATTTGGAATCCCGCAAAAGCTTATAACTGACAACGGCACCCAATTCAACTGTGTCAAGTTCAAAGCATACTGCGAAAGCATGGGGATCAAGAATCATTTTTCTTCCGTAAACCATCCCCAATCGAATGGTATGACAGAGGTTACCAACAGGGCCATGATTCAAGGTATCAAGAAGCGGCTAGGTGATAAAAAAACAGGTTGGGCGGATGAGATACCCCATATGTTATGGGCATACAGAACTTCTGTAAAAGCAGCAACTGGCGAAACACCTTTCTCACTGGTTTATGGAGCCGAAGCAGTCCTACCTGTTGAAATCAAGTCGCCTACAGATCGAATAATTTATTATTGCGACACACAAAATCCTATCAACATTAGAGATGCATTGGATTCTGTTGAAGAACGAAGAGAAAAAGCTTACATGCGAATGGCACTGTACCGTAATAGAATCAAGAAATATCATGACAGAAGGGTGCGAAAAGTGATAATCAACGAGAACGACTTGGTCTTGAAAAAAGCGAACAAAATACAATCCAGAGATGGCAAAGGCAAATTAGGCGTCAACTGGATCGGACCATACAGAGTATCCAAGAAGCTGGGACCATCAACTTTTGAAATAGAAGAAATGAGCGGAAAAAAAGCTCCCGCGCACCTGGAATCTAGAAAATCTGCGCCTATATAAACGGGCCAGGTAGTTCAGGGAAATGACGAGTACTCTTTTTCCTTTTATGAGTTTTTTCCCACTGGGTTTTCTGATAAAAGGTTTTAATGAGGCTTTGATCCCGCACATTTCATATACCAATGTAACAAAAAGTCTTTTCTTTTATCAATAAAGATGTTCAATTGTTGCATACGGCGTTTGAGTGCGGATCCTTTTTAGGACAACCACTTCAGTGTGTTATCTACAAACAAAAGGCGGGTAAATCGCGCAAAAACCTTATGGTTAAACTTAAAAACACATAAATGTGTTGCCTATTAAGAAAGGCGGATGCATGATTACGCATCACTCGCAAAAACCTTATGGTTGAACTTAAAAACACATAAATGTGTTGCCTCTTAAAGAAAGGCGGATGCATGATTACGCATCACTCGCAAAACCTTATGATTATATTATTTTCGAAAGAAAAATTATAAGATAAGGCATAAAATTAAGCGAATTAACGAGTACTCAAAAAATTGCAAAAAGGGTCTGGCCACCCTAGCGGAAACGAAACTAAACTACGAGGAAATACAAATATGGAGTCGGCAAAAGGGCAAGGGTCACGTATGAAAACAAAGGGCAATAAGGAATAAAGCAACAATCGCACGTATAGGTAAAGCGGCAAGCAAAAGAAAATATATATATACGGGCAGTTTGTTACATACAACAGTCCAGATATAAATCAAACTATGCTACAGCTTCCTCTCCTTCACCCCTATGGCCCTCCTCGCCTTCAGCGGCTCCCTCATCTCTTCCAGTGGGCGGATCTGCTTCAAGCGAATCCTCAACCCTCGAATCAGTAACCGCTTCAGAGGGCGGTACCTCTTGCTCAGGCTGAGAAAGGTCTTGTGGTGCCTCTTTTTCTGCGTTCTGAGTAGGGATCTCGCAGCTAATTGGAGGGTTCTGAAAACTCTGCCAATCTAAGAAGAGTACCTCATCCATATCAGCATCCTCGGCTTCCAGCTTGTCCCACTTCTCAGTTAGATCCTTTTCGGGGATGGGAACCTTGGGGCGGCTAAGTACTCGATCTGGATGCCCATGCTCATAAGCAGCATGAATTCGCTCCCCATACCAATAGATGCGAGCACCATCTTCGGCTAGAATCTCCTCAGCTTTCTTCTTTTGCATCTCCAGAGCCTCCTTGGATGAATTTAGATCATCAAGGACCTTTTGCAGCTCGTTGGACTTAGCCTGGAGGGATCTGAGAGCTTCCTCCTTCTCGCTCATAACCTTCTGACAAGCGCCTTCAAGAGCCTTTACCTTCCCTTGGACATCATCATAAAGCGACTTCTGAGTCGCCAATTCAGTACCAAGGTTCTCCAACTCTTTAGCGCGTTCAGCGTCCCTTAGGAGCGCACCCTCCGCGAAGTTAATAATCTGCATAAAAGATGATTCGCAGATAATAAGAGCGGATAGAAATGTGCGGTTACTACAAATGTAAGATCCTTGAAAGAGAATATCACAAGTAACAATATACCTCTATGGCCCGCTTCTCAATCCCCTCCATAGCAGTAGGAAGCGGCACTTGCTCTCGCACGCGGGAAGCAGAGGGGAGTCGCCCAAGGACATTGCATATGGAAGAAACAATGTCCCTACACGAGAAGCTCACGGCCATGCCAAAGGTCCTAGTCCACCACCCGCTGATATCGGGAATTGGCTGCGAATGCATAAGGAGAAAGATCAGGAGAACAGCAGATAACTCTTAAGGAAAAATTAACAACATAAAAAGGGGAATAGATCAATATACCTCGTGGATTGGTGTACTTCTTTTTCCTTTGGACGAGGCGGATACAGGTGTACCGCCAACAGTGAGGGACACAGAAGCGTTTTTCTTTCTGGGACGAGAAGACTCTGTATCCGCAGTATTCTTCCGCTTCCTAGTTAAGGGAAGGTCCTCGGAAGCAGAAGCTGGACCTTGTGAAACGGAGGCCCTTGCGGGAGAAGCCGCCTCGATAGAAGTAATCGCCCCTCCAGGAGAATTCGCCCTTGCGACTGAAGTGTTTCCCTCCATTCGCCTCTTCCTTCTCGCTAGGGCTTTAGCCTCCCGATCTGCAGCGAGTTGAGATAAAGGATCACCCCTGCAAAGGGTTAAAAGAAATCATCAACTTAGAAATAAAAAGTACCTTGTACAAAAACGCGATAAGGGATATAGACAACGTGATCCCCCTCGCGATAGGCAATCGCCACTCGGCTCCTTAGCATGTGGAAAGCCTGATCATATGTCCATACAAAGGGAGCAGTACCCTTCAAAAACTTGATCACAGCGGATTCTTCCTCGCTGGGGTAACCGAAGTTCAAACTCTTTACATTTGGTCGGCCCCAACGGCGAAGGAAGTTCGGATTCCCTTCGTGAAACTTGATGAAGAAATAAGATCGGTCCCACTCGCGGATTTTGTTCAGCTTCTCGTCAAAACCATAGTAACCGCTCTGACGGATGAAAGTAAAATACCCCGCCGAACTTTTGAAATGATGAAGCTTGGAGAAAATTTTGAGCGAGAAGGGAACCTCCAGACAATCCGCCAAAAATTTGTCCAGAGTTAAATCGGCCCATCCATTAGGATGCAACTGACCGGGTGCGATTCCGTAACCGCCATGGACGGAGGCAACCTCATCCGCCAGCGGATACGTGAAGCCGCAGATGATCTGGGCGACGAAAATGGTGAAATACCCCTTTGGGTAGTCGCCCGGTCCTTTATCCTCCCCGGGAATAAGGGTTTCGAGGCCTTGGAGCCAAGGATACTGCTCCCGCAAATCGTCAATTGTCTCTTGACAAACTAGACTTCCCGACCTGTCCTTCTTCGGTAATAAACGGGGGGTTGGGACAGGTGGCGGAATCAACTTTTTAGGGTCAAAACCTAGGCCCTCATCGGTTGTATTCGCCAGGTGGAGGAAGTCGGCGGGATGAGAATCAGACCCAGGAGAGCTGGTTGAAGCTTCATCAACCATCTCCTCGAGCGAAGTCGAGGTCAGGGTTCGACATATTGATGAAGGAAAATGAACAGAAGCAAAGAATCGAGCGAGGTACAAATTCTGGAAAGGAACACTTACCTATGAAAGACGACACAGAGAAGAACGGACGCAAAAAGGTTGATGCCGGAAGAGAAACGACGCAAAAGGTGGATGCCGGAAAAGAAACGACGGGAAAGGGAAAGTCACAATTTTTGAATTTTGAAAATCCAGACAAAAACGAAGAGTCTCCTATAAAAAAGACCCTAAAGGGCTCTTGCCAAACTAAGGGGGAGGCATGTGATGACCCGCGAAGCCAAACCGGGCCGAATTCATTACACGGGCCCAGCCCACACTTAGATCCATGGTCTAAGATGGGATGAGACCCGAATAGAGGAAGCGGGTGAAGTGAGTAACCGCCCCGAATTCCTAAATGGAGCGCTAAAACTCCCACTCAGGACAAACGATACCACGTTTGTTGCCACGAAAGCCACGAGAGGGGGCATGACCTAAAAAGGAGTAACCGCCCTCGGAACATGGCCTGGAAGGGGTAACCGCCCTCGGCGGTTACTTAAGAACACTTATAAAAAGCCCTAAGGCCAAAGGGGGAAAGGTACATTCACATTTTTCCCACAATACTATTGTCAATTTACCAACCCTCCTACAAAAACTGACTTGATCGTCGGAGAGTTTTCCCGGAGATCCTGTCTCCGGTTCTGTTTTGCAGGTAACTACGGCGGAGATCATCAAATCGGATCCAGCAAGTTATCACTAAGTTAAAAGAAATTTTAGGTTTATTGAGTTGTTTATATTAACTAATCTAACATGTTTTGAAGTTGAGTCTTTGCCAAAAGGTGATAGCCTTTGCTTTTTGAATGCATAGGCTAAATTGCTAATGTTGAATATTATTTAATTTGTATTCTAGAGGTGTTAGTGATGTAAGAGACTCTGGTCTCTCTTTCCCAGGACACACATATATGAGTTGAGTTGTGAATACTAAATGTTGCTTTCTAATCCAATGTTTTTTCAATTGAATTAATTATTGCCAAAGAAAAAAATATACCAAATAGTACTCTTAAAAAGTACAAATAGGAATTTAGTTTAACCAACGATTTCTTTTAGTTTCAAATTCATAGATTGGAAGGAAGACATGTGCCATTTGAAGTATTTTGAGGTATTCTTCTTCTTCAACGTGATCATTTACTCAGACCAAGAGGTTGTTTTGCCTACTCTTCTCCTTAAGCTTACTGTTATTGTCTCTATTTGAAACTGTTTTCTTATTAATATGAGTTTGTCTTCTGTTTAATTGTTTTCTGTTTTGCATATAACTGTCTTTTTTTTTTTTTTGGTAAATTCAAAAAAAAAAACCCATGTGTTTGATGTTGTTCCAAAAAAACTCTTGTGGTTTGTTATTACAAAAAAAAAGGACTGTGGTTTGCGCCGTTACCCGAAAAACGGAAATTGGCTTAACACCGTTAAAGTGCTGACGTGGCACAGGGGTAAAACGGGAAAATCGATTTTTTATTTTATTTTTTCCTTCTTCTTCTTCTTCTTCTTTCGGAAATTTCCAGATTTCTGGAAATTTTCCAGATTTCCGGAAATCTGTCCAGATTGAAAATTCTGAACAAATATCTCGTGGAACCTCCGACTGAAAATTCTTGAAAATCCCCTGGCACCCCTTCCTCCTCCGACTCCGATTCTCGTCGAACCTCCACACCAAAAACGCAGCAATCCATCAAATAAGAAATACATCACTTAATTTCAGTAACAATCAGTTCAATTCAGTTCAATTCAGTTCAGTTCAGCATTCAGTTTCAGTATTCAGTAATTTATCATTATTTATTATATTATAATTATTTATATATAATTTATTATAATAATTATTATTATTATTTATCTATAATTTATCATTATTATTTATAGTTTATCATTATCTATAAATTAGATAAAAGTCAATAAATGATAGTTTATTAAAGTATATATGGTTTAATAAAAAAAATAAAACTAAAGTATGCATCCATATTTAAAAATTAGGAATTGCATCCATATTATGAATTATTTCTCAAATTTATCCAATTTATCAATGTTAGGGATAAAATTCCACCATTTTAGACGTTAGAGGTAAAATTACTTCTGACCCAAAACATTATTTTTGCACTTTAACTCTTAATTAAAATAAAAAGTTAAGAGTTTGTATTCATATGAAGATTTGTATTTAATTTCATAGGCTTAAAATTATATAGAAATTTGTGTTTGTATGTAATTTGTATTTTTAATTTAAATTAGACTTATTTTTATTTAATGTCATAGGCTTTTATCGAGCCAAGATTTTATCATCCCGGGCTTTTATTTGATATTCAATTTAGTTTTATCTTTAATAATATATTTATTTATTATTGATATTATTAAATTTATTAGAACCATTATTATTATTATAAGTTCATTAATGTCCAATATTATCATGAAAATTATTTTAAAGTCTAATATCATCATTATTGTTAAGTTCGGTTAAGTTCGGTAGCATTCAGTTAAGTTCAGCAGCATTCAGTTAAGTTCAGTATTCAGTTAAATTCAGTTCAGTATTCAGCAGTATTCAGTTCAGTTCAATTCAGTTCAATTTAGTTCAGTTCAATTCTGTTCAGTTCAATTCAATTCAGTTCAATTCAGTTCAGTTCAGTTCAGTTCAGTTCAGTTTTTTTCAGCGATAAAGAACAGAGCCGAATTCCTTATTACCAAAAACGCAGCAATCCATTCTCGGACAGTGATTTTACAAAAGCTTCGCAATTATAGTATGCTCGTTAATCATGTAATTCCTTACGTTCCCATCCTGTAAACAGAGATTACATGGCTCAATATTTGGAACATCGATTCATTCTCCAAATTATAAATCGAACGCAATGGACAAAACATGAAGAGAAGGGAAGAAATAAAAACCTGAGTTTGAACACGAATGTTGAGTTTCTGAATCTTTGGATCCATTGTTCGCGATTCCATGAAAGCCAAACTTTTTAGATAGAAAACAAAGAGAGAAGAGGATATATAACCAGGAAATTGAGAGTCTGTCAAATTAAATTAAATTCAAAGGCAAAGAAGGAAAGTCAAGGAAATTTCCAGATCTGGAAATTTCAGAATTTGAAAAAAAAAAAATAGAAGAAAAGAAGAAGAAGAGAGATAGGAAGAAGAAGAATAAAAGAACCATGGAAGAAGAAGAAGAAAAAGGAGGAGAGAGAAGGAAGAGAGAGAGAAAGAAAAATAAAAAAATAAAAAAAAAAAAATTTTTCCCGTTTTACCCTTTGACACGTCAGCTAATTTAATGGTGTTAAGTCATTTTCCGTTTTTCGGGTAACGGCGCATAACACAGTCTTTTTTTTTTTTTGTAAAAACAAACCACAGGGTTTTTTTTTTAATAACATGAAACCACATGGGTTGTTTTTGGAATTTACCCTATTTTTTTTTATTTCACAATTTCATTTTATACCCATTCTATGTTCATCATTATGGTTATGGAGTTGTTCAGTGTTTGTATGATGTTGGATATCATATTTGAATGGGGTTAAGGTGCAAAAATACCCTAAGAGCAATTTTATCCCTAACGTCTAGAATGGTGCAATTTTACCCCTAATGTTTGTAGCCAAGAGCAATTTTACACCTAACGTTGATAAATTGGATCAATTTCAGACACTATTATAAAATATAGTCATTTTTTTCTTTATTTTGCACCAATTGCATATCAATTTGTTCTAAAAAAAGGATATAATGTTTTTTTGTAATTTAATAATAAAATTAAAGGTTAATATTTATAAATTCGGTGAATTTTTTGAATTTTTTTTTCTAATTCATACAAAAGACAATATTTTTTTCATATCCCAATATATGTTTATGATTTGTTACTGATAAAATAACGAATGTGTGAAGTGTAGATGACAAGATTCATGACCGAGAAAGTTTGATGAATTATTTCTGAAATTGACCTAATTTATCAACGTTAGGGGTAAAATTGCTCATGTCCCAAAATGTTAGGGGTATTTTTGCACCTTAACTCTATTTGAATGGGTTAGTTTCTTCTCACTTTCATATATATATATATATTATTCCTTTGCTGTGTCTGAAACTAATCTTTTTCTCTTTTACTTACAGCTCCAAACTCAGAACAATGTACCCCAACGCTATATCAATTATCTTCTCTTTTTATGTATAGATTCAAGTGACCTAATATGTTCTTTTTTTATGTATAAATTCAAATAATCTATTTTGTTTAACTTTTATTTCTAAGATTATTTTATTTAACTCTTTATTAACTCTAGCATTAATTTGTTCTATATTTTATGTTATATTTTTATTTTTCCAAATCAAATCCTACACTTATTTTTTCAAATGTTGTGGTCATATATGTTCTTTTCATTATATTGTACTCATAGCAAATCTGCTTCTTCGACAGGAACAAAGATCCCAAAGAAGGCTTACCCTGTGGAAGAGTTTAATTATCCCGAAGATTCATTTTTTTTTTTTTGAACTGATCCCGAAGATTCATTTCTTTCTTATATATTTTAGCCAGTGAGATGGAGAAATGCTCACGATTTGTACTAGAAATAGTTGTGGTTATTTGCTTTCCAAATCATTATATACCTTGGAATCAATATGCATATTGAGTAGTTAGATGAACTTTTTGTATCAGATTTAATTTTTCAATAAATTTGCTTGGAAGGTTCAATACATTTCGTTTAAATCTTCTGTAACTTAGTGATAAAAAATTAACTTTTTGTATCAGATTAATTTTTCAATAAATTAACAATTATCTATGTATGGTATAATCGAATCAAAGCAATTAAAATATGTTGAACTGCCTCAATTGTTTGATAAAATTATTTTGAAAGTTCAATATGCCAAACAAGTCTGTTCAAATTTTTTGTAACTTAGGGACACATTATTTTCATTAGAAATGTTATGGATAAATTTACAATATTCTGTAAATTATAATTAAATGTACTTTCCTAAAAACTATCAACCTCATCATTATTTTTTACGAACTTAAATTATAAAAGGATAACCGAATTCAACTTTTAACGTTTTAAAAAAAGTGTTTTTGTGACTACATATATGAATATCGCACTAAATATTTCTGACAGTTTGATAAAAAAAATTGTAATTATCTCTTATGTAACAAACTTATTTGTTAGCATTTGAATAATATTTTTGCGATTTTGTTAATGATATATTAAATATCTTATATATAATGGATGTCTGGAAGGTTTGAAATGAAAGTTAACTAATAGTCACACCATTATTATATTTTTTTCGATACCGTAGAGTTAAAATTGATCTTACTTGAAAATGTCAAGGATTAAAGTGTTTCTAAAAAATTCACTTTTAGTTATGTGCGACCAAAAATGTGAAAAAAATAAGATTCAATTGATAAGGATAATATATAATAAGATACACCTTACTCGAAGCAAAGTGAGGGTATCCTTCTATTTTTGAACAATTTTATTACAGTTCGATGTTTTCATACACTTCTATAAGTACCAAAGTAGATAATAATATAAACAAAACCCCAGTTACATATGGTATTAGGATTTACAGATAGAATCACCATCTAATTGGTTCTTTGTTGCCTCCAACTGATCAACCACCTAAATTCCTCCAAAAAATATATTTACGATACAATTAATGATATTACATTCTCTTGGTCAATGAGGACCGATGATGATATCGGGAAGGAAATAGGCAAATAACATGAGGATGATGACAAGAGAAGTATCTTTGTGATTAGGAGGCAAAAGATTTCATCTATGGATTCTCGCTCTTTTAGATTCGTCATTCTTGATGTGGACGAAGAGAGTCAGAGAAATGGTGAATATGCAGTTTGATTAACGGAAGCGTGGAGAGATATATAAGCGACATTATATAGTGTGAGAGTTTTAAGGTTGAATATGAGTCATTTAATGATTGTTGTACGATATTTCAATTATCATGAAGTTTTTTTTGTCATATTATTTAATTATTTTCTTAGTTATTTTCTTCCGGAAGCAAAGCGAATGTATCTTTCTATAGTTTGTTAAGAAAGACAAAATGATCTTCTAACGGTGGCAATAAGGAGGACAAGGGAAGCAACTGCCCGTCCGCCACTACATATACTGATTAAGGACTATGATGTAATTATATAAAGAGGAATCATGAAAATTGATGTAACCGGTCTATTCATTGTTTGCAGAAAGCAAAGGAAGAGGGTGGAGAAGATTCATACCATTATTATTTCATTTGGTTAAAAACCCTATTATTATTACTATTAGTAGATGAATTGAAAATGAAAATGAAGGTTAATGATTGACACGTTTACAACAGGTCGCTTTCCAATAAAAGGATGCCACGTGGTGCGAGACTTATATTCTAGTAGAATCCACTCGGTTGATTGTTTGTTTTGTACAGTAGGGCTCGCTCGACAGGCGCCTTCTACTTGTAATTTCTTTGTAATCTCCGCCACTCTGCTCTGCCCATTTCAAACCATTTTAATTTGTAAGATCTATTCTTCCTTCTCATCTTCTATTCTAATCGTATTCTTTGTTTATGTTTCAACTATTTTATTCTTTGTATTTTCTATCTCAACTAATTTGTTTGCCTTTATAATTGATTTACCTATTTCTTCAATCCAACCTCTGACTGTTTTGAGTTGCAAGAATTCGAAGATAGGAGACAATTTTTTAAATATCAACTGTATTTCAATTTTTTTAAGGATCATAATGCTCTCTTGTTTTTGGGGAAAAGTATTAAGACATGATAACATTGCAGTAAGTAGCATCAGGAGTATTTGTGCTTATTGGGATAAGGTCTAAATTTGTACTGGCATTTTTTGTTTGGGAAGTGAAATTGTTGAATTGTTCAGTGGAGCCTTTGACTGCACTTGCCCAAAAATTATGCGGGGGCAAATTTAGACTCCAATTTGTATTTGGTAATACTGTGTTTGATTAGCATTTCGAAGTCTGGATTAAACATAATTGGATGTTCGTTCTGTATTAGTGGCTGATAGACTTTTGCATACTGATGCAACTTTTCTTTTTCTTCTTACAATGAGGTTTTAGTGCAGGGATGAGGTCTAAATTTTCCCCGGGTGAGAACAGTTTTCAAAATGTAATGGTGTAATGTTGATTCCATGGTAGAATGCTAGTCCAGTTTTTCCTTTTTGAGAAATTGAGCTGAGTTTCTACTATGGGATAAACATTGCACCATTTTGACAACTAAGGGTTAAATTGATCTTCCCAACAATAACTTCACTACACCTTGTCCCTTTTAAGTCATATAACACACACTGAACCCTTGTGATCAAAGAAAATTGAATCTAATTGTGATTATGTTTGGATTGATTTTATCCTGGTTTTGTTCATTTGGTTCAGGTGATAAAATGTCAACCATGATGCTCCCCACATCATGCATGATGAAATGTGCATCCCCAGGCAGATCATGTGCCTTAATCAAGAGACCGATTTCTCTACATTCTGTAAAAAATGTCTCGAAAACGTTCGGCTTGAAGTTATCCACTTTCAGAGTTTCTGCAATGTCAAAAGTATACAAGGTGAAACTGATTGGCCCGAATGGTGAAGAGAACGAATTTGATGCCCCCGATGATACTTACATTCTGGACTCAGCTGAAAATGCTGGAGTGGAGCTGCCTTATTCATGTAGGGCAGGCGCATGTTCTACTTGTGCTGGGCAGCTGATCTCTGGATCCGTTGATCAATCAGACGGATCATTCCTCAACGAGGAGCAGATGGAGAAGCAATATGTGCTTACTTGTGTCTCGTATCCAACGTCAGACTGTGTTATACACACCCACAAGGAAAGTGATCTCTACTGAATGAGTCATATTCATGGAGACTGGAGAGAACATGCTTGTTATTTCTTGATGAGCTGAAAATGAATCTGCATATATACAATCTAGATTCACATTATGTTTAGTTGTTTACATTTGAGTTCATTTTCATCCATTGGTTAACTGTTTGTACTAGTTCTTATTATGGAACATGAATATCATTGATGATCTGTATTCTTGTGTAGTCGTTAAAACTTCCTTCTCGATGATTCAATATCTTCAAATTTGTGCATAAACATTTGGATCAATTACTTGAGAATGACACCGTGTTAGATGAAATTGAAGCTATGACGTGGGTAAATGAAAATGAATGTAATACATTCCTATAATGTTTCATTTCAATAATATTACTAACGCTCATTTTGTCTCGAGTTAATAACGGCAAATTATTAGAAGCATCCGGTTTTTCATGTCAATTGGAGGACATTCCATACATATTTTGACACGTGTAAGATGGACTCATACATATTATAAGAGGTCCCACTATTTTAATTATTATGTGGGGTCAAAATACACATGTCCAAATGTGAATTGGGGGTCTTCTGAGTGATATGGAAGACCGGATGTTTAATATAAGAACTCGTTTTTTTTTTTTTGGTAAGAAGTATAAGAACTCGTTAATAACACATCTTTGATATTGTGCTGCCAAAGTCATTAAATATTTTCCGTTTAAACTCTTATCGGAATTGCTTACATGGACACTTAAGTTATATATAGCACATTAAAGTTCGACTAAACCCTAAGTTTGACTATTAAAACTAAATATTTTGAACTGCACTGAATGCTATTGAATTGAACTGAACTTAACTGAATGCTATTGAATTGAATTGAACTTAACTGAATACTGAATTGAACTGAACTTAATTGAATGCTACCGAACTTAACTGAATTTAACGATGATATTAGACTTTTTTTTAATATTAGACATTAATAAGCTTATAATAATAATAATATCAAGAATAAATATATTATTAAAAATAAAACTAAATTGAACATCAAATAAAATAAAATCTTGGCTCGATAAAACCTATGAAATTAAATAAAAATTACTCCAATTTAAATTAAAAATACAAATTACATACAAACACAAATTTATATACAATTTAAAACCTATGAAATTAAATACAAATTTTCATATGAATACAAACTCTTAACTTTTCAAATATGGATGCATACTTTAATATCATTTCTTAACTTTTGTCAAATTCATAGATAATGATAAACTATGAATTGGCTGCCCTTTCTTAACTGGTCCCAAGTCGAAGCCTTTACTTGTTCTTCCAAATTAGTGAGGCGGATTGGCTGCAAACCAATCTGAACCAGGAGACGGTTATCAGGGGAGCACCGTGGTCGAGTATCTTTGCATAAGGAGTTTGGTGGATCTGGAAATAGAGGAATGAGAAAATATTTTCGAACAAGAGACCCCCGGATAACAAGGCTTTGTTCATTGCCTACCGAGATGTGGAGCTCAAACAGGCGCAAGCTTTGCTTACTGTTAAAGGCGGGTCAGGTAAGAGCCTAATTTGGATAAGTTGGCTTCCCCCTGAACCTGGATGGGTGAAGATTAATTCTGATGGTGCTAGCTAAGGAAATCCCGGGTATGCCTCAGCAGGAGGCCTGATCCGTGATCATCAGGGAGATTGGAAAGGTGGTTTCTTGGTTAATCTTGGTGTCTGTACGGCCACGCTTGCTGAACTTTGGAGCATTTACTTAGGTATGAAGCTGGCTTGGAATAAAGGGTATAGGAAAATTATTATGGAAATGGACTCAAAAGCCCTCCTTGATGTCATACTAGGGTTGAGCGGAGTGCACCATTCGTATGCCTGGTTAATTAAGAAGTGCCAGGAGCTTCGTTTGAGGTGTTGGGAGGTTAGGTTGGTTCATGTGTTTAGAGAAAGTAATAAAGCCGCTGACTGGATGGCGAATTTCGCAAGATCTTGTTCTTTGGGTCGTCACGAGTGTGATGTGCCTCCTGTAGGCCTCCATGATATTCTGAGTGCGGATCGGCTTGGACGTTCCACACGCCGGAATATCAACTTTTAGTTTTCTTTCTGTTTGCTTTGGGCTCGGCCCTCCTTTATTACCAAAAAAAAAGATAATGATAAACTATAGATAAATAATAATAATAATAATAAGGGTAAATTCTAAAAAAAACCCTTGTGGTTTCATGTTATTCCAAAAAAAACTCGTGTGGTTTGTTAATACAAAAAAAAGGACTGTGGTTTGCGCCGTTACCCGAAAAACGGAAAATGGCTTAACACCGTTAAAGTGCTGACGTGGCACAGGGGAAGGTTGGAAATTCGATTTTTTTTTTTTATTTTTTTCCCTCTCTCTCTCCTCCTTCTTCTTCCTTCTTCTTCCTTCTTCTTCTTCCTTCTTCTTCTTCTTCCTTCTTCTTCTTCTCTCCTCCTCCTCCTCCTTCTTCTTCTTCTTCTTTTTCTTCTTCTTCTTCTCTCCTCCTCCTCCTCCTTCTTCTTCTTCTTCTTTTTCTTCTTCTTCTTCTTCTTTTTCTTTTTCCTTTTTCTTCTTCTTCCTCCTTATTCTTCCTTCTTTTTTTTAAGTTTCGGAAAATTTGGAAATTTCCAGATTTTCGGAAATTTTCCAGATTTCTGAAAATTTTCCGAAAATCTGGAAACCAGAAATTTGTGGTTTTAATCCTAAAGTAACAAAGGTTGAAGCATTCAAAGCTTCAGTGAAAAATTCTCCAAATTGTGCAGATTAGAAATAGATTAGAGAAAGAATATCGGTGATGAGAGGCCTCCTTTGTGGCAAGCAAACTTTTAGTCACACATACTATTTCCAGTTTCTAAGAAAAATCACATTTTCATAACTAGATGGAGTTTACTACAAGGTCAAGAATTGGTAGTTTCTCTCTCTTTTTTTTTAATGTTAGTTCGAAGATGCAGTAGCATAAAGTACTTTGTGTTTTTGTTTTTTTCCTCATACTAGTAATTTAAGATTATCTAATGTTCCTTTTTTGCTTATGAAAGGAATACTATGAATGTTATTTAAAATACTCATACATGCTCATCTCAGTTTAACTTAATCTTCAATGTAATATCATGATTTATGGTCCCAACTATAACAAAATTTCCAGAAATCTGGAAAATTTTCCAGATTTCTGGAAAATTTCAGTGTCCGAAATTAAAAAAAAAAGAATAGGGGAAAAAAGAAAAAGAAAGAAGGAAGAAGGAAGAAGAAGGAAGAAGGAAGAGAGAAGAAGAAGAAGGAAGAAGAAAAAGAAGAAGGAAAAAGGAAGAAGAAGAAGGAGGAGAGAGAGAGAAAAAAAAATAAAAAAATTCGAATTTCCAACCTTACCCCTGTGCCACGTTAGCACTTTAACGGTGTTAAGCCATTTTCCGTTTTTCGAGTAACGGCTCAACAGTCCTTTTTTTTGTATTAACAAACCACAAGGGTTTTTTTGGAATAACATGAAACCACAGAGTTTTTTTTTTGAAATTTACCCTAATAATAATAATAATAAAAATAAAAAATTATAGATAAATAATAATAATGATAATTCATGATCTACTAGTTAAAAATGACACTTACTCAGTCCTTTGGATACGGCGACAAACTAACGGGTTGGCTCATGAATTAGCAAGGGCAACTCGTTTCACCACTTGTCCCGTATTCTTTAATTCTTTACTGAATTTCATTTCTTCTGATGTGTTACATTATTGCCGGTTACCGATCATTAATTCATTCATTCTTTATTGGTTCAAAAAAAATAATAATGATAATAAATTATATATAAATAATTATAATTATAATAAATAATAATAAATTACTAAATACTGAAACTGAATGCTGAACTGAACTGATTGTTATTGAAATTATTGTGTGGTTGATCTTATTGCTTAGTTGATCACGCTTTTGTTGAAACACCTTTCCACATGATTTTGATTTGACAAAATTATTTAAGTTAATCCCATGATTAAGACAATTAAATTTAAGTGCTTTGATTTAATTGTACTAATGTGTTTGTTCAATGTTGAGTATATTAAATGAGAACATAAATAAAAAATAAGACAGAACGAAGTCAGCATGAGCCACAAAAGCTGAGTAGAACACAACTCAGCATCATAGAAGAAAAATCTTCTTCAGAACAAATGCTTGAAGACGAAGCTGACCGAAGAAGCTGAGTAGAATATAACTCAGCCTCGTCAAAGATAAAGATCTAAGGCAACATCAATTAAGCCAAGCTGAGTGTTCGACAGGACAGCACCAATGATCCGTTAACTAGAAGACAAAGCCTGACAAAGGTCTGCGCCAATTCAGAAGCCTCAGAATTACGCCAAGAGACCTTTTCGAGAAACATGGATCACCTGGCGCTTTGCAAGAAGACAACCCTGGCGCTAGAAGATGAAACCTGGCGTAAGAAGACGAAACTGGCAAGCTTGGAGACTACAAATTTCAGACGATAGGATTGGCCTGCAAATATGTATGCTGACCAATGAATGACGCAAGAAGACCGTTTGAATTCAACGGATATGTCCGAATTCAAATGATTGAAGCATCAGATTTTACTATAAAAGGATAAGTTCATCACTTGGATTCTTTGCCGAATTACAAAAAAGAGAGAGATAAGCAAAATCTTCACAAGAGTGAAAATCCAAAAGAGAAGCTGTCCAATTAGAAAAAGCAAGTTCTTACACCCAAATCAAATCTCTGTGTAAAAGTCTAGAGTGAATTTGTATTCATCTAAAGTGTTCTTCATCTAGAAAGAACAAATTTGTATCAATTGTAAAGATTGAGAGAGTGGTGTTGAGTACTCGGTTTTAGTACTCAGCGGTAGAGAAAATCTGAGTGTTCGGTTATAGAGCTCAGTAGGATTGAGTAGACGAATAGAGGACGGTACTCTTGCATACTCAATTGCTTTGTAAACGGTTTGTGCTCTACCTTTAAAGAGCTCAGTAGTGGATTGAAAAAGCCCGGAAGGATTCTAGGGACTGGACGTGGACGGTGAGGCCGAACCAAGATAAGACTGCTAAGTAATCTCTAACCCTTCTCTTGATATATATATATGTATGTGTTGCTTGCTTAAATTACTCAGTGCATAATTTGTATAAACCGACGCTGAGTAATCAGAGTGCAGAGTTGGAAGCTGACCTAAGTGTTATTTCCCAACTCACAAGTGAAACAGTTCTAGTCAGCCTCTGACCAAAACTGTCTTGCATCGCGCTCATCCTTGCTGACCAAAACTGAGTGAAGTTATTTAAAGAATTAAATTAAGTCAGCATAATTAAGCGAAAAAGTTACATTAGTTCCTAACCCCCCCTTGGAACTAATCCTATTACTTTACACGGGACCAACAAGTGGTATCAGAGCTCAGTAGCTCACTACACAAAGATAAAACTATCTTGAGCTGATCCCTGTAAATGGCTGAGAACAGAACTCGTTTCCTTCCAGGAAATCAAACAACACAGATACTCCCTGAGGGATTATCTATTAGTCGGCCTACTTTGTTCTTCGGGTCAAACTATACATTTTGGAAGAACATGATGAAAAATTTCATTCAGGCAACAAACATGAGTGCATGGCTTTCGATAGTCCAAGGCCCGTTTGTTCCTTACAAAATGGTAAACAACGAGAAAGTTGTTAAAAGTGAAACTGAGTGGTCAGAAGATGACCTTAAAAAATTGCAAAATAATGCTTCGGCTATCAATATGCTTCACTGTGCTTTAGATGCTGCAGAGTACAACAAAATTTCAGGTTATGAGTCAGCACAGGAAATATGGAAAAAGCTAGAAGTAACCTATGAAGGTACTAGCAAGGTCAATGAGTCCAAGGTGAATCAACACATGAGACTGTACGAGCTGTTTGAGATGAACGAAAATGAAGACATCTCTGAGATGAACAAGGTTCACCAATATCATAAATGAGCTTAAGAGACTCGGCAAGAACTTCACAGAAGAAGAACAGGTGAAGAAAATCTTGAGGAGTCTCCCCAAGAGCTGGCAAGCTAAGAAGACAGCTGTGGAAGAAGCTCAAGACCTGACCACATACAAATATGATGAGCTCATAGGATCTCTGTTGACCCATGAGATTTCCATGAAAAATTTCGAAGCTAAAGAAAAGTCAGAGGACAAGAAGCAAAAATCGCTTGTCATGGAAGCTGACTCATCAGATGATGAGGAGATGGCCATGTTCACTAGAAAGATGAAGAAGTTGTTCAGAAAGAATAACAAGAACAGAAAAAGGCCATTTAGAAGAAGCGATAAATACAAAGCTGAGTCCAGCGACAGCAGATACAAGAAGGACAGCTCGAAACTTGTCACCTGCTTTGAATGCCATCAAACTGGGCACATTAAATCAAGCTGTCCCACTCCAAAGAAAGAAAAGAAAGGTAGCAGAAAAGCAATGGTGGCAACATGGAGCGATAGTGATGAGTCAACCTCATCAGAAGCTGATGCCACTGAGTCAGCAAACATATGTTTTATGGCTGACGAATCTGCTGACCAATGCCGATCTGAGCAAGCTGACCTCTTAGATGGATCTGACCAAGAGGACCACTCCAATGAGGTAACATCTCTTCTTCTGCTCAGAAATGAAATGGTTAATGCCCTGAGTGATCTCTATACACTGACCAAAAAGTGTAATAAGAAAATACGAGCACTCAGCAGGCGATGTGATGAGATTGAAGAGGTCAAGCTAAGTGACCTCCGACATCTTCTCCAAGACAACACCAGGCAAGATGAAAATCTAAAAATCATGCATGGATTTGTTTCGTAAGTCCAATCAGATTCAAAAAGGCTAAGAAAGGACATCACAACTATACAAAACCAGCTAAGTACATCGGCTAAGAAAAGGTTCTATCCTCATGCTGAGTATCAAGGTACTGGTCAGCATAGACAGTACACTCAGCAGAACAGTTAATATGGCTGTTGTGGAAAGAGTGGACACACTATAAACGTGTGTTGGTATGCTCAGCACCATCGTGCTGACCAAAAGAGGAAATACCATCAAAGGGTAATTTTTTGTGACTTTTGTGGAAAAGATGGCCACACCATGAATGTATGTCATCACAAAGCAAAATATGATGTTTCACCTGTTCATGCTAACAACGAGGACCCAAAAAGAATTGGGTACCTAAAGATGAATAGTTTAAATTGCAGTTGAGCCTGAGGTGCGCGGAGAAGTCAAAGCTATGCTACATTGACAGCGCATGCTCGAGGCATATGACTGGTGATGAAACTCATTTCATCACACTTGTGCATAAACGAGGTGGAAATGTAAGCTTTGGAGACAATAAAAAGGGTAAGATAGTAGGATCAGGTACTATCGGAGGAAATCCCACTATTGAGTCAGTCTCCTTAGTCAGGGGTCTCAAATATAACCTGTTGAGCGTGGCTCAGCTGTGTGACAGCGGTAGAAAGGTTGTATTTGATGCCACTGAGTGTCGGATACTCAAGGGAAAAACAAATGATTTGATTTTAACTGCCCCTCATGTTGACAATGTCTTCATGCTGAGTTTAGAAAAGAAGTTTTCAAAAAATATATGCTTAGTGTCAAAGGAAGATAATTCCTGGCTATGGCATAGGAGACTTGGTCATGTAAGCATGGACCTCCTTGCCAAATTAGCAAGAAAGCAATTAGTTGAGGGTTGCCCAAACTTAGATTTGAGAAAGATCAATTATGCAATGCTTGTCAGCAAGGTAAACAAACCAAAAAGTCTTTTCAAAGTAAAAATACTGTCTCAACCAAACGTCCATTGGAATTACTACACTTGGATCTTTTCGGACCTGTCCAGCCACTCAGCTTGGGCGGTAAGAGATTTTCCTTAGTCATTGTAGATGATTTCTCTCGGTATACTTGGGTCATCTTGCTGAGCAGCAAGGATGAAGCTTTTGAGATGTTCTCAACACTGATCAAGAAACTTGAAAATGACAAAGATTTAAAATTATCTCACATCCGAAGTGATAATGGCGAAGAATTAAAAAACCAACAGTTTGATGAATTCTGTGAAGTCAGCGGCATTGACCATAATTTTTCTGCTCCTAGAACTCCTCAACAAAATGGGGTAGTTGAGAGGAAGAACAGAACCTTAGTCGAAATAGCTAGGACAATGCTAAGTGAGAATAGGCTTCCAAAGTAATTCTAGGGTAAAGCTGTCAACACAACATGCTATATACTCAATAGGGCTTTAGTTAGACCTATACTTAAGAAAACCTCCTACGAACTTTGGAAAGGACGAAAACCCAACATTGGATATTTTCGTGCCTTTGGTTGTAAATGTTTTATACTCAATACTAAAGACAACCTTGCCAAGTTTGACTCTAAAGTTGACGAAACGATCTTTCTAGGGTACTCAACTAACATTAAAGTATATAAGGTGTTCAATAAACGAACTCATGTCGTAGAAGAGTCTGTACATGTTGAGTTCGATGAAACTGACCCTGCAGGAAAGTCAAGTCAGTCTGCCGAAGATGACCCATGCTCAGCTTTCGCTGACCAAAATGGAGCCGTTGAGTCATTACCACACGGCCTGACCAAAGGTAAAAACGAACCTGAAATTACCTTTGCTGACCAATCCAAAACTGCAGAGATTGTTGAAACACCTGCTCCTGAAAACTCAACATTACCCAAAGAGATCAAAATCCTAAGAGGACACTCGGAGAAGTCCATTCTTGATGCTGCTGAGAACAACTTGATGACAAGAAATCAGCTCAGGAGATATCTCAACAATGTTGCGTTCGTCTCAGTTCACGAACCAAAGAACTTCACCGAAGCTGAGCACGATGAATTCTGGATCAAGCTATGCAGGAAGAACTTGATCAATTCAAGAGAAATGAGGTATGGGATTTAGTGCCAAAACCTAGGAATCAAAAGACCATAGGAACTAAATGGGTCTTTCGAAATAAGCTAGATGAACAAGGTAACGTAGTCAGGAACAAAGCCAGACTCGTAGCTCAGGGCTACAGTCAGCAAGAAGGAATTAACTATGGTGAGACCTTTGCACCCGTAGCTAGGTTAGAGGCTATAAGAATTTTATGTGCATATGCTAGCTTCATGAACTTTAAACTATTCCAAATGGATGTCAAGAGTGCATTTCTTAATGGAGTTATAAACGAAAAGGTATATGTTAATCAGCCTCCAGGGTTTCAAGATCCAAAATTTCCAAACCACGTTTATAAACTCAAGAAGGCCCTGTACGGCCTGAAACAAGCACCACGTGCTTGGTACGAAAGGTTGACAAGTTTCATGCTGACCAGGAACTATGTCAGAGGTAAAGCTGACACAACCCTATTCATTATGAAAAAGGGTAAAGATACCCTGCTGGCACAAATTTACGTAGATGATATTATCTTTGGTGCTACTAATGAATCTATGTGCAAGGAGTTTAGTAAACAGATGCAAACTGAGTTCGAGATGTCAATGGTGGGCGAACTCAACTTCTTCCTTGGACTTCAAATTAAGCAAGGGAAGAACGACATCTTTATTAGTCAGTCTAAGTATGCCAAAGAAATCTCGAAGAAGTTCGATATGGAAGAATGTAAGCCCATATCTACCCCAATGGGTACTGACACTATGCTTTGCACTGACGAGAAAGGTAAGTCAGTAGACATCAAGTTTGATGACAAGTAGAGAAATTCTGATCAACTTCCGTCCCTGTGGGGGCATCGTTGGGTTCGACGGGGGGAAGCTCCGATGCCAAAGTCAGTAAGGAAGAACAAAAGGGCAAACTGAATTGACAAAGGGTAAGGGAATGTGTGTACCTGGATAGCCTAAGACGTAGGCTATATATAGCTAGAAAGTTGTAACCTTCAGTAACTAGAAAGTCTCCATTAATGTTCCATTAATGGCGGTTACAAGTTATCCTTAAGCTGGTGGTTAGCTAATTGATAGCTCATTAATGGTCTTTATGGCCAAGTCGGCTCAGCCGTTATAATGGCGAATGAGTGTCCAAGGAGATTCACCTCATAGGTTCACCGGCGGGTCTCTTTTAATCGGCCCTTAGAGATGTGGTGATCCACCAGGCGGATCTCGTCAATACGCGGCGTTTCCTTAGGTGAATATCCTCCTAAGTCCTCGGGATAATATCTCAATGTTATCAGAAGCCCCCCCTAAGTTCCCTTAAAGTCCTTTAGGGCTTTTGAGCTTCTACGCGCCGTCATGACTACCTGCATTAATGAGCACTCTGTTCGATGCCAATCGCAGAGTGACACGTGTGACAAGCGCCCTGTCCAAGGAAAGAGAAGATGCCTTCTTCTTCTTTCTCTTTCTCTTTCTTCCCCATTTCGTTTCATTTGCCTTTTCACTGCTTCGAAGCTTTTCCTAGGAGTTTCAGAGTTCCTTCAAAGCTTTTTTACATGTAAGTTCATCTTTTCTAATTCTATTTTCTCTGAATGTTTAGGAGTTCTTCGTCTTCTTCTAGGTCAACCTCTGAGCTTTTTAATTTGACCCCTCCTTCCGAAATTCCGGTTAGTTTTAGTTGGACCACATCGTCATCGGAAAATTCATCTTCCTTCGAGGACACAGCTTGCTCCGATTTAGCTGAGTTACGTAACTCGGCGTGTAATCGCTACCAAACTCGTTCTACTAGGAGTCAAATTCATTCTTCTCCGGCCATCGGAGCCACGCCGGCAGTAGGTTTTAGGCGTTCTTTGGGAACAATGGCCTCTTCCTCTTCCCAACCTAGGAAAAAGAATCCTCGAGCGGAGTCCACTTCGTCTCGCATGAGTGCCACGGATCTGGCGGATCTAGCGATTCGCTTTCCTTGGATTAATAACTATGAGACTCAATTAGCGGCGGCTCATCAACGTCCCTCCTGTCCGCCAAGTGGCTTTTTAACTGTGTACTATAGTCACGTAGAGAGAGGGTTCCGACTTCCTCTTCCCAAGATGATGGCGGACATCCTTTCTTATTTTGATATCACTGCCAGCCAACTACACCCCAATGGCTGGTTGGACATTGCTTTAGATTGCTATCTAGCTTCGAACTTAGGGGTAATATACACTGGGCGGATCTTTAGAGCTTTTCATAAACCGTCAAAGCGAAAGTCAGAGTCGTTCCTTACTTTTGCAAAATTTGGAGTGTATTCAACATTCAGTGGCAAAATGTCCAATGTCCACTGTTGGGATGAGAAATTCTTTTACGTGAAGATAAACGAGGGTGAATCACTGGGTTTTCCAACATTCTGGAATCCCAAACCTCTGCATATGGCGGGTGATATGTGAATACTGACGGCGAGTGATGAGGTAGTGGCGGACCTCATGAAGAGTGTCAAGGCGGATGCCTGGACATATGCGGATGCTTTAGCCTTCATGATGAGCGATATTCCCCTGATTCACAAAGATGGGGACAAGTTCATTTACTCGAAGATTACACAGTTTGATCAAGGTAACTTTGTTTTTTTCTTGAACCTTGATTACTTTATTGTTTTCTTTGGCAGGGGTTTATCTAAGGCCAATCACGCTCTTGCAGAGAAGCGTAGGAAGTTGTTGGAGGACGAGGCCCGTAAGAAAGCTCAGGTGGCGAATCCTCAAAAGGACACGGGGAAACGTCTGGTGGATGCCATGGTTGATCCGCCTCTGAAAAGGAGGAAGCCTGCAGCTTCTGGTGGTTCCAAGTTTATGGCGGACGCCATGCGATCCGCCATGCCTGCGGGAGAGATGGAACAAGTAGGTTGCCCCTATCTTTTGCCCGTTCATTATGTTCAGAATTTAAGTTTTGATCCTTACTTCTCCGTGCAGACGGCGAAGCCTGACCTAGGCAAATACTGGTCCGCTAAGTATGGGGCCGAGGGATCCTTAGAGAATGAGTCTGTTATCAATGACTTGGATGAGGCTCTGGTCCAGTTGGGCGAAGTGCAGAGGAATCAGAATCAGATTCCCGGATCGATTCATGCGCAAAATGGGAAGACTGAGCTCCTTACGGTAGGTCCTTTTACTAGAAAGGAACTTTGGCAGAAAAAGCTATACCTTTGTTCTTTCATTTTTGACGAAAGGGTTTGCCTTTGACAGATGTATACTTGCATTCGTGCTATGGAGGCGGAGCTCCTTCAAGGTGTGGCGGATAAGGCTACCATAGATAGGCTGGAGAAGGAAATAGCCGATGCCAGGGCGAATATAGCATCCGCCACAACTGCTATGGCCCTTAAGGATGCCGAGATAAAGAAGCTGAAGGAGAAGATTGAGGCTGATGCCAAGGAGCTCGAGAATGCTGTAGGAGAAGCCGAGTACATGGCTGGCGAGCAGGCTTTCTTTTACGGCGAACTGATCATGGCGTATGTCTCGCTGGCGCATCCTGAGATCAATTTCACAGATCCGCAGTTCACCGTTCCAGAGCCAGAAGATGTTCTTAAATTTAACAAAATTCCTGACATCAAGGAATACCTCTGAGACTATGTTCGGAAATGGATGAAGGGACCCATTGAAGAAAGCAAACCTGCCACCACCGTCCAGCTAGTGAATCTTGAAGAAGTGCCCCCGAAGTCTGGTGGGGAGCCGATAACCGATGGCGCCGTTCTTCATGGGGAAACACTTTCTGTGGAAAAGGAAGTCCCCTTGGTGAGCGTATCCGAGGCTGTCGAGAATGAAGCTTCTCAAACAGGTGCTTCTCAAGCGGGTGCTTCTGGCGAGAAGAATGTTAAGGAGGATGCTCCTGTGATTACTTGATGTCTTTTTTGTTTTGTAAAACTTGTTAAGTACAATTTGTTTAATCCTCATGGTAGCTACTTGTTTTACTTTTACATTTGCGTAAGTAAATATATAAGTGTCTAGGATTTATTTTGGAGTAGGTGGTCAGCCATACTCCATTGTGCGAACCTTTGTGAAGGTTTGAAGCTATTTTATTCCTTTAAAGGAAGTAAAGCTGCCTTCAGGGATCATCTTACGACCTATCTTTGAGGTGAAGTGATCCGCCTAGAGGACTTTGTAGACCCTTTTTTGGAAAGGGGGTAAGAGAGTGTAAAGACCTTGCGTCCAAGGATCGTTTTAACTCTATCTCGAATGGGGATCCTCTAGAGATGGATCTGCCCATGAGACTTGTCCTCTTATCTTTGAGGAGAAAAAGTAGCTATAAGATAGCAGTACTTTCTCAATGTGGAGAGCGTTGGATGCCCCCCTTCTTTTTAAGACTGGAATATTTATATTGCTGCAATAAAAATTTTAAAAAGAACATAGACAATAGAACAAATGATGTTTATTGATAGGAGAAATGCCTTATTACAGCAAGTAGGTCTTACATGTGAGCCTCGTTAAAACCTTTAATAAGAAAAACCACATGGGAAAAAGCTTACTAAAGGAAAAAGAGTACTCAAGACCGTATGTACATCTTATTTTCTGACAAAGTATTTGCGGAGATTTTGGAGGTTCCACGTGCGTGGTAATGTGTTCCCTTCCATGTCTTAAATCTTAAATGTGGCGAACCCAATCTTGTCTACTATTTGATATGGTCCAGTCCAGGTGAGCCCTAGCTTGCCCTTCCCTTCTCGAGACTGGATTTTGTCCGCCTTGCGGAGCACAAGGTCTCCTACATTCAGGTCTACAGGTTTGGCATTTTTGTCATGGTAAGCGGCGATCTGCTGCTTGTATTCCGCCATACGTACATAAGCCTTGTCTCTTCGCTCCTCCACTTGATCAAGACTCTCTGTTAGTCTGTGGTTGTTGGCCTCCTCGTAATAAAATGCAACTCTATCACTTGGGACTAGTATTTCAACCGGGATCACAGCTTCCACGCCATGAGAAAGGGCAAATGGTGTTTCTCCTGTGGCCGTTTTAGAAGTGGTGCGATACGCCCATAAGACGCTTGTCAACTGATCCGCCCACTTCTTATCATGTTCCCCCAATCTTTTCTTTATTCCTTTTACGATCGTCCGATTCATAACTTCAGTCATACCGTTGGATTGAGGATAATAAACGGAGGCGAATCTGTTCAAAATGCCCAATTTCTCACAGAAAGTTTTGAATTCGTCACAGTTGAATTGTGTTCCGTTATCAGTGATGATGGTGTGGGGTACGCCATATCTTCCCACGATATTGTCCTTGACAAATTCCACCATTCGTTCGGCCGTGATGGAGGAGACAGCTTCGGCCTCTACCCACTTGGTGAAGTGATCTACTGCCACTACCACATATTTCCTCTGTCTACGAGTTGGAGGAAACGGTCCAACGATGTCAATTCCCCAGATGGCAAAGGGTCGCCCTTCAATGATAGGCCTTTGGAGATGTTTGGCCGTGTGTGATTCATTCGTATGAATCTGACAACTATGGCATGATTCCACCAATTTTTGTGCATCCAGCTCGGCAGTGGGCCAATAAAACCCTGCTAACCTGGATTTTTTTACGATAGTGGCGGATGCCTCATGGGCCCCACATGATCCCTCGTGCAGCTCCTTGAGGACCTGTTGTCCCTCTTCTGGCAGAATGCATTTTAACCATGGATGGCTAAATGACTTTTTATAGAGGCAATCATTGATCATGGAGAAATAGGCCGCTTTTCTAACGATCCGCCGAGCCTCCTCCTTATCGATGGGTAGAGCTCCATCTGACAAATACTGGCGAAGGGCTGTCCGATAATCATCTTCTACTGTTGTGAGTAAGGATACTTCTTCGGAGACGAATGCCGGAGTTGCTTTAACCTCAAAGGGACACTGCGGATTTGTCCAGCTTTCCTCACTGGAAGCCATTTTTGCTAGGTGGTCGGCTACAGTGTTTGATTCTCGGGGCACATGGACCAATTCCCATTTGGTTTCTTTAGCTTCGATGTGGTCCAACAACTTTTTGACCTCGGCAACGTATTTGGCTAGAACGTCATCCTTCACCTCATAATTTTTGATCACTTGATTGACCATCAACTTGGAGTCACTATAGATCACGATCCGCTCGGGAGTGATTTCCTTAAGCAGGCGTAACCCTAATATTAGAGCCTCATATTCTGCGGCATTGTTGGTGGCATGGAAATCCAACTTTGCTGCGTACCGTAATTTTATGTATTGGGGGCCTTTGATCACGACACCTATGCCAGCTCCATCTGCAGAGGAAGCCCTATCCGTGTACATCGTCCACTCCTCTACTTGAGATTTAGGGAGATTCACCCCTTCTTCTGTGAATTCATTCACAAAGTCTGCCAAGACCTGACTTTTTAAGGCGGTCCTGCTCTCATATCGCACATCAAATTCTCCGAGGCGAATTGCCCATTCCATCAATCTCCCTGAAGTGTCCGGCTTTTGCAATACCTTTCTCATGGGTATATTCGTACGAACTATGACAGTGTGGGCCTGGAAGTATGGCCTAAGGCGGATTGCCGTGGTGACGATGGCCAGAGCCATTTTATCAAGTTTAGAATACCTGGTTTCAGCATCCTTTAATACTTTGCTCACATAATAGATAGGATACTGCTGGCCATCCTCTTCTCTTATCATGACTGTGCACACAGCTTTCTCTGTAACTGAGACATACATGTAGAGATTTTCACCTTTAAGAGGTCGGCTCATCATGGGCGGTTCCGTGAGAAACCGTTTGATCCCCTCGAAAGCCCTTTCACAATCCTCATTCCACTCGAATGCCTTTTGCTTCTTGATGACTTCATAAAAGGGCTGACACCTACGAGCTGAACAGGAAATAAACCTGCCCAAGGCCATGATCCGCCCATTGAGGCGTTGCACTTCCCTGATGTTTCGTGGTGCCTGCATTTCCAGAACGGCCTTAACTTTGTCGGGATTTGGGCTCACTCCTTTTTCGCTAATCATGAATCCCAGGAACTTTCCATATGTTGCACCAAAAGTACATTTTTCCGGGTTTAGCTTAATATTGTGGCGTCGGAGTACGGCCAGTACCTCCCTTACATCATCAGCATGCTTTTCCACAGTGGTGCTTTTGATGATCATGTCATCTACATAGACAGAGTAGTTATCACCTTTGCTTTCTGCGAATATTTTGTTCATCATCCGCTGATAGGTGGCACCTGCGTTCTTGAGCCCAAAGGGCATGACCTTGAAGCAATAAGTGGCTTGGTGAGTCACAAACGAGGTCTTGATTCTATCCAAAGGCTCATGGGGATTTGATGATAACTCGACTTCACGTCTGTGAAGGAATACATAGCATGTCCAGCGGTTCCATCTACGAGTATGTCAATACACGGCAAAGGATAATTGTCTTTGGGACAAGCTTTGTTGAGATCCGTAAAGTCGATGCACATGCGGTAGGATCCGCTTGCCTTCTTCACCAAAACGACGTTCGCCAACCATTGTGTATACAGGACCTCTTCAATGGCGTCCGCTCGTTGGAGCTTGGTGATCTCTTCCTCTATCACCTTCTGCCTTTCAAGGCCATGGTTTCTCCGTTTCTGAGCTACGGGAACTGCATCTTTGTCGATGTTAAGTTTGTGAGTGATCACGTCTAGACTGATCCCTGGGAGGATCTCATCTTTCCATGCAAAGACGTCCTCCGCTTCATGGAGAACTTTAGTGATTGCTTCTTTAACTTCACCTTTGAGCCCTTTAGCCATTCGGACCTACTTTTCGTCCGCCATGAGGTACATTTCTGTCTCGCCCAAGGCCATTGTGATGAGTTCCTCTTCATCTTCGACCTTAGATTGGGGGCGAATCATTAGTGATGCCGAATATGTCTCCTGAGCCATCTTTTGGCTCCCTCTGATCATTACGCCTCCCTTGGTCGTAGGGATGTAAAGAGTTAAGTGGCGTATGGAGATGAGGGCAGCTGCCTCAGAGATAAAGGGCCGTCCGAGGATAATATTATAGGCTAACTGACCGTCCAAGATAGAAAATTCTAGATCACCTCTCCAGCCTTTTATCTGAATGGTGTGTCCTGTTACCCCCAGGATATCCACTACAGTTGGTTCTACTTGGACCGGATCAATATTAAGTTTGGCGAAATCTCCTCTTGTGATGACATTGCATGAGCTCCCAGTATCAATCATCACCCTTTTCATCTCCCAGGCTTCCATCATCATAGTAATGACCAAGGCATCTGCATGAGGAGAGATCTCTGGTCCTGCATCCGCAAATGGGCGATTCAGCGATGTCCTGTCAAGAGCAGTGGTTCTTGTCTTTTTCAGTACTGGTTGATACCCAGGTCCGCCTGCTATGACATTGATGGTCCCCTTTCCTTTCTTCTTTGGGTCATCCTTGGATCTATCACCATCGCCCTTTTTGCCATCGTTTTGGATGAACCGATCCAATTTGCCTCTCTCAATGAGACGCTCTATTTCTCGAGCTAACTCCCAACATGCATCTGTTTCATGGCCATTTTTCCTGTGATACTTACAATAATTTTTAGGATTTTTACCAGTATTGGTATACTCCCCCCCTTTTGGTTCGGGGTATGAAATGCTCCGCTTGTGTTGACATTTCTCAATCCACATAAGCACTTCACTTTTGGAAGCATTGAGAGGTGTGAAGGAGGTGACAAATGCCGATTTGTTCTTAGAACCTCTTCGCCGACTTCGAGAGGAGGAATCCTGATGCTTGTCCTTTTCCCTATCTCGATGACGAGATTCGCTTTTGTCCCTCCTAGGCAGAGATGCTGATTCACGGCGAATGTCATCCACCTCCATAAAGTCCTTGCAACGATCTATTAGTTCCGCCATGCTGGTAGGCTTCTTGCGAATTAGATCCTCTTGTAAACTCTTACAAGTGGTATTTTTTACCAGAAATTCCACTGCCATGGAGATATCTACATCCACAATTTTTATACACAATTTGTTGAAGGAGTTTATATAATCTAGAAGGGATTCATTCGCCTTCTGCTTTAATTCAAAGAGCTTTCTGGATTTGACCATTGGAGGGGTACAGCCAGCGAATTTAGCACAGAACTCTCTGCTTAGTTGGTCCCAACTATCTATCGAGCCAGGTGGTAATGATTGGAACCAGCCATAAGCGGGACCCCCTAACGTGGTGACAAACATTTTGCACAACACTGGTTCAGTTGCACGGTTGAGGCGAAGCAATATTCGGTATTTTCGGACATGGGCCTCTGGGTTGTCAACACCCGTGTATATGGCGAGATTTGGTATTTTAAAATGCCTATCCATTTCCTCTGCTTCAATCCAAGCCGTGAAGGGCAAATCTCGATTGGCGAACGGATTATGCCTGGCATTCTCCTCATTCATGCGAAGCATCGCAGCTCGAACTCTGTCGTCAAAATTCTCCGGATCCGCCCTTGGGCGACCCCTCCGTGGAGATCTGCTTGGAGAAGATGATGAACTAGATCCCGAAGATGGATCTGAAGGTGATTGTCCACCACGTCCGCCTCCGTTTCCACGTCCGCCACTTCGTCCCCCTCCACCTCCTCCACCCGGGGTAGCCTGACCGTTACCCCCTCTAGAGCCTCCTGAAGGAATGTGTCCATCATTCCCGTGGTGTGGTGGTGGTGGTGGCTCGCTTGGATATGGCGCGTCTACTGGCCTTTTGCTCTGTCTACGCCCAGTAGGTGGGGGTGATCTGCCCTTGCGGGAGGATCTCGGTCTTCGGGGCGAGGGCGATTCGGACCGCCTATTTTTCTCTTTTCTACGCTTTTTGTGCTTCCGCCCTTCCGATCCACCCAAGGAGGGAGTTGACCGTGGTCGCCTTGGGATACCTGATCCGCCCGGATTGATCCCATGGCTAGTAGATCCGCCAGCAAGAGTTTGATTGTTCCTTTGACTTCCTCCTGCGCCAGCAGGGAATAACTCTCAATTGATCGGTCGTTCGCCCAACGCCGCCGTGGTAGTTACTATAGATTCTGTATTGTGGGCTTGGAGAAATGAAGAATTGTGGGTGTTTGGTCCTAGATTCATCTGGGGCCAAGAAGATATCGTAGATGAAGGCGCTAAGCTCTAAACCGGTGGAATGGTCATGAACGACCGTAGGCGGTCACCTGTTTCAGAGCCAAACTTTTCCCCTATAGCTTCTGCACACATGTTGATGAATGCGTCCGGGGGCATACTACTTTCAGCCTGTGTTGTGGGAACATTCAGATCAGTGCGGCCAGCACTAGTTATTGGCGGTGTTTCAACCCCTGAGGAGGGGTTATGATCTCCATTTGTCATATTTCTTCTAATCGTGAATGAAAACCCTTTATTTGTTTAAGGTTTCCACCTTCACCACACCAATTGATGACAAGTAGAGAAATTTTGATCAACTTCCGTCCCTGTGGGGGCGTCGTTGGGTTCGACGGGGGGAAGCTCCGATGCCAAAGTCAGTAAGGAAGAACAAAAGGGCAAACTGAATTGACAAAGGGTAAGGGAATGTGTGTACCTGGATAGCCTGAGACGTAGGCTATATATAGCTAGAAAGTTGTAAGCTTCAGTAACTAGAAAGTCTCCATTAATGTTCCATTAATGGCGGTTACAAGTTATCCTTAAGCTGGCGGTTAGCTAATTGATAGCTCATTAATGGTCTTTATGGCCAGGTCGGCTCAGCCGTTATAATGGCGAATGAGTGTCCAAGGAGATTCGCCTCATAGGTACGCCGGTGGGTCTCTTTTAATCGGCCCTTGGAGATCCGGTGATCCGCCAGGCGGATCTCGTCAATACGCGGCGTTTCCTTAGGTGAATATCCTCCTAAGTCCTCGGGATAATATCTCAATGTTATCAAAGTTATATTGAGGTATGATTGGCTCTCTACTTTATCTAACTGCTAGTAGGCCTGACATTCAGTACTCAGTATGTTATTGCGCAAGATATCAAGCTGACCCCAGAGAATCTCACTATATAGCTGTGAAAAGAATTTTTAGATATTTGCAGAGCTCAGTTAATGCAGGGTTATGGTATCCAAATACAAATGACTTCACACTCATTGGATACACTGACGCTGACTATGTACGAGATAAGGTAGAGCGTAAGAGTACTTCAGGAGGGTGTCACTTCCTTGGAAGCTGTCTAGTGTCTTGGTTCAGCAAGAAGCAATCGTCAGTGGCCCTGTCAACAACTGAAGCTGAGTATATTGCTGCTGGAAGCTATGTGGCACAAGTCCTGTGGATTAAGCAACAGCTAGAGGATTATGGAGTACAAACAGAAACTATCGAAGTCAAATGCGACAACAAGAGTGCTATTGACTTATCCAAAAATCCAATCCAACACAGTAGGATGAAGCATGTCAGCATTCGACATCACTTCATCAGAGACCATGTACTCAAGGGTGAGATCAAACTGACCTATGTTCATGAATAGCTTGTGGATATATTTACAAAGCCCTTGGCTCGTGAGCAATTAACATACTAAGGGAAGCTATCGGTATGTCTAATCCTCTCCAATAGATTTCTGAACTTAAATGAATGTTGAGTGATTATTACATGCTGAGTGATTAGTGCTTAATGAGTAACTATTGCATACTGAGCTAATATGAATAACACAAAATCACCTTATGCTGAGTAGACATACATACTGAGTGATCACTACGAGCTGAGTTACTAAGCATGCAAAAATCCCTTCTACGTAAAACTGAGCACTCTGAACCTCAAACGTTTCGTATTATAGATACTGAGTAAAGCCATTTGCACAATAAATGCTAGCACGCGCATTAAGTAGCCACCTAGGATGACGTAAGCATAATAAGTAGGAAACACATGCGTCGAATGTGTCATAAATGCCAGAGATAACGGTCGATTGATCAACTCGAGGTGAAACCGCTATTTCGACCTATCAGATTAACCCAAAACGACTATAAATAGTGGACGATTTCCCACTAAACTCTCTTTACACTTGAAATCTTTGACATTCGATCTCTCTCTCTTAAATCCCAAATCCTCTAAACTCTCCCAAGAATCCTTAAGAACATCATGTCTGACGATTCCCAGAACCGTTTCGTCGAGCAATACGATGACAATCGCTCCGATATAAACCCTCCGTCTTCTGCTGAGCAGGACTATGAAGAGACTTCCACTGAGTCTCAAGGACAAGGTCAGCATGACCAATCCAAGGTCAGCACTCCCAGCAAAAACCCCAAAGCTGACCAAGCAACTCCGTCGAGAAAGAAAAAGGAGAAAAAGAACAAGCAACCCCAAGAAAGGGCTTTTCTTCCAGTCTTCAAGGGCGTGCAAAAATGTAAAGTCTTTCATTCCCGTTGGTTTTCCAAGGGATTTGTAGAAGCTGAGAAGCCCTTCTATGAATGGATCTCCAAAAATGGCTGGACCGAACTCTTCAAACTCCCCGGCACCACTTACCCGCTGTTAGTAAGAGAATTCTACACTAACCTCAGAGTTGCCGAAGATGATGTTGACCACTTAGTCACTTAGGTCAAAAACACGGACATCACCATCACACCGTCCTATCTCGCCAAACTGTTAAAGCTGACGACTAAAGGTTCAGAACTCAGGACCACGAATGACTATTCACGCATTGACTACCCAGTTGAGTTCTGTAAACTAAAGAACCATAAAGGCGAAATCGCCAGTACTTGCATGGGCCAGCCTCAGAAAATGGCTCACTATATCCTGACCAACTTTCTATTCCTAAAGGTCAACTCCTCCTCATCAGCTTCGAACTTTGAGCAGTGCTTCATCTGGCACATGCTGACCTACCAGCCGCTCAACATGCCCGTTTTTCTCATCGGTGCATTCCAACGCAGTACCGACACACTCAGAATGGGCTCTCTCATCACCAGAATACTCCAGGATCACAAGGTCAGTATTGTAGAGGAGATTGAAATTTCTGGTACAGAAATCACTGCTGTCGTACTGTTCGGCTTAGCATACAACCAACCAATAAAACCCAAGAAAGGAAAGGGGGTGATGCGTGCGGCGCCTAGGTAGAGTTTCTACGACGAAATATATATTACGATAAGTGCGTTATGGCTATGGATGTGATCTTCCTAATTACTTTATCTTTACTAGACGCTACGACTTAGGGGCAAATGTACCATGTCGTATCAAGTAATAATCCGGTTAAGACCGGGTATCGAATCCACGGGATTTATAATTGCAAGTATTAAACGACTCAGTTTTATACGTTATTTAAGCGGTGAATACTTTGAGGTTGATATGGGGACCAACTACAAACTACTCCTAACTACGAGTGAGGCAAATTTATATAACGAAACTCTAGGAAATGATGCGGATGGCGATAAGTTATAAGTATGATAAATAATGACTCCTAATGCATATACGGTTAATGTTTTGCTCTTGCAATGACGACTATGTGTAGTGTGACCGACCCGTGAAGTACTTAGACTATGTGGTTCCTAGTCAAGGCATGTCTAATGCTTGGGACCAGAAATTAGGGCCCGTAAGTTCCGTGGCTTGTCAATTCCTACAGTTTCCGGAAAGTCACTTCCGGTAAGGCAACACCTATATGAATCCCTAAAGATAGCCCGAATGGCGTCGGAAATCGCGTTCTCCTACATAATAATCAATTACGAGTATCAAAACAAGCAACAAACATCAACACATATATAGAAAAAGAGATTATGAATCATAAATTATAAATATGGAGAATATAAATATGAATTACAACCAAGCGTAGTACATAGGATGAGTGCAAGCTAATTAGCAAGTGTAAAGGGAAGAATCCACCCTCGGAACTAGCTAACCGGACTCAAAGCCGTCTCTTAGGACTTGGATGGTGGAGCTTTCGAGCTTGGTGCACGGAGATGGAGCGGAACTTTGATGGAATGCCGGAATCAACGAACAAGCTCTCAAGGTGAAAGAGTTTGGCTATATAAAGCCTAAAAACAAAATCTAACACTACAATGACAAGAGTTTAATCTCAAGAAGGTATATGTTACAAGGTGTGTGTGTGTGTATGAGTGCTAGTCACTCTTATTTATACACATCAAGCTAGGGGTAAAATTATAATTCCACAAGGTGCAAGCATGGAGGAGCATGATTTTGTGCAGAATTCCCATGATACGCCTCGCGTATGGTGTGGAACGCCCCGCGTGTTTGTCCATTCCGTCAGAAATCTCCTGCATGTGGACCAATTCCAGATCTTGTTGTCTCAAACACGCCCCGCGTAGACTGGGATGCGCCTCGTGTGTTTGAGTTTCTGAGATTTTATTGCTTAAACTGGGTCTTTTACGCCGCGCGTAGCTGAAGCACGCCCCGCGTAAATGAGTCTCTGAAATTTTTGTATTGAGGAACTTCCTTACACGCCCCGCGTGTAAGGTGGTACGTCCCGCGTATGGATAGTTGACTCAGGGAGACCATGCAGTCTGACTTTCAGGATTAGGCTAATCATTTCTGACACATGTTCCACGCCTCGCGTATGGTGGTACACGCCTCGCGTATTGGTGACTAGATCCCACGTGGTGCTTGTGGATAAGTCAATTATTTCTGATCCAGTGTTTCACGCCTCGCGTGAGGAATGATGCGCCCCGCGTGTATGGGTGGATTTTCACTTCTTGCTCGTACCTGAAATACAATTCTCGAGAGCCGAGTTAGCTTGACGTTTTATTTTCTAATATTAATCAAAAATACGGAAAATTAACCGAAAGTACGGAATTTATTTTTATTTCATTATTTTATTAAAACACTCTATTTTTGCAATTAAACTTATTTATTTCTTCTAAAATTAACCCGTAAATCACGCTAAAAGATAGGGGTAAAATACCCCTATCAAACCTCCTCAGACTTTAAAGTTTTACTTGTCCTCAAGTAAAAGAAATCGAAAGACAAGGGATTGAGATTATTAAGAAACAAACCGTCGGTTGGTTTTACCAAGTGCGTGATTTCAAAGTTAAAGTTTTATGCAAAGTTTTCGGTAAGTACCTACGCAAACAATCGAGTGACCAAAACTTGTTTGAAACCTCCATGATCAAAATTAATAGGCAATATTAACGGGGGCCGATTATCTTTTGAGAACCCAATAGTACCTTACCAAGGGATTTCACTCTTACGCTCAAACTTTGGTGGGTCGGTGTTTTAGCACTCTTCTTTGCACTTACTCGAGATCACTTTGAGTTTGCATTTTTATCCGGGTTTTCCTCCTATGTTATGGCTAAGGCAACATTAAAAATGAACCCGGAGGGGGGTTGTAATGTGGGTGGATTTTTAGTGGTTAATTTTTGAAAACTCGAGTTTAAATACCATTTTGATGATTGCACCGTATTTTATTTTGGCCTTGGTGAGTTCATAAGATATAGCTCGAAATTGCTCGTGTGGAGCTTGAGAATGCCTTTTGCTCTTTATTGCGTTTTTCTTTTTCTTTTTGTTTTGAGAGCGGCACAAAAACGATTTCGAAAGCTTAAGGTGCTTATTTATCAAGGCCTTGGCTTATTTCGGGTGCGAATCGATTTTGTTGGTATTTAATCAAGTGGAAAAAGGGTTAAATGTTAAAAAGGGTATTTACAAAAAAGTTGGTTAATAGGCTCGAGGGGGTTTCCTAGAGGTTAATGAAAACGAGAAAAATAATTTAAGAAAAAGAATTAGACTAATTGAGTTCGTTTTATCATCTATTGCCATTTTAACCAAAATAAGTGTACTAAACTCGGTATTAGGTGCAAACTCTATGAGTCGAGTGAAGTCAAAGCTCTCGAAAAATTGTAAAAGAAATAGAGTTCTCGTACGAACTCCTTTAGGCTCAAAAATATCTCACAAAAGATTCGGGTTTAAATTGTGTACTATCGAGTCTTCGCTAAACTCTCAAACATCCCGTTTTTATTGCCTTTTTAAATTTCATTATGGAGATGACATGTGGGTTATGAATCAATGCTTTTATTTAGTATAAACCTAGGCTTTGCATAAATTCTAGAACTTCAAAATTAAGACTAAAATTTCTCACTAAAACTGATCCTTTGTGTTCCGTCTTTTTATTTTAAGGACAAATAACAGAACTTTTAATTTATTTCCGAGGGAGGTAGTGTGTCGGAAAAAATTTCAGAATCGATAAATTAGTTCAATTATTTTGTTGTTTATTTGATTTTTATTTATTTTTGTTTTTGTTAGTGCAAAACAAACGATGAGTGCGGGGTTGCACGACCCTCCGCGTTATTAAAATGACGTCTATTCCAAGGACGTCGCAAAAGAAGAGAAAAACAAAAACAAAAATAGATATGAATTAAAAATAGACCCTTTAAAGGTTCGGTCCTACGCGAGGCGTGCCCAAGGGGGCGCCCCGCGTAGGAGGTGCATGTTAGTCTGTTTTTGGGCAGAGACTCAAATGCGCGGGGCGTGACGGTGTGCACGCCCTGCGTAAGATATTTGGATTCGTATGGGATTTGTTTTTGGTTGATTTTAATTGAAGAAAATAAGGATAGTGCCTAAAAAGAACAAACGGATATGATACATATATACAAAGGGTTTGAAGAACGCAAACTGAGGCTACGTTTAGAGTCAGAGTAGCTCGACTTTCTCGTGATGTGTGCATGCTTACGGTGTTTTGAGGAATGTGGTTTCTCCGTGTTGTGGAAGAGTGCCTCCGTAATAGATTTTCATGCGGTGGTCGTTTACCCGGTGGGTTTCATTATCGGGACCTTGGATGTCGACCGCTCCGGATGAGTGGGCATTGATAACGGTGTATGGTCCCGACCACCGACTTTTTAATTTTCCTGGGAATAGGCGGAGGCGAGAATTATATAGGAGGACTTGGTCCCCTTTGTTGAATTCCCTGATTTGCACGTGCTTGTCGTGCCATTTCTTCGTACGTTCTTTGTAAATCTTGGCATTTTCGTACGAACCGAGATGAAGTTCATCAAGGGTATTGAGTTGGAGGAGACGTTGGTCCCCCGTGGCCTGCATATCAAAATTTAAAAATTTCAGAGCCCAATAGGCCTTATGTTCTAATTCCACCGGTAAATGACACGATTTCCCGAAAACTAAACGATAAGGAGACATCCCAATAGGCGTTTTAAACGCCGTGCGGTAGGCCCAGAGGGCGTCGTCGAGCTTTAGGCTCCAGTCTTTCCTAGAGGCACTAACCGTTTTTTCCAAGATTCGTTTTAGTTCACGGTTAGAAACCTCGACCTGTCCACTAGTTTGCGGATGGTAGGGGGTGGAAACTCGGTGTGCAACCCCGTATTTAAGTAATAGTTGATCGAATTGGCGGTTGCAATAGTGGGAGCCCCCGTCACTAATGATAGCTCGAGGGGTTCCAAACCGAGTAAAGATGTTCTTCTTTATAAATTTCCCTACTACCTGAGAGTCGTTTGAGGGTAAAGCAACGGCCTCCGCCCATTTGGAGACATAGTCAACCGCCACAAGAATGTAGGCGTTGTTATGCGACTTAGGGAAAGGTCCCATAAAGTCTATCCCCCAAACGTCAAAAAGTTCGCAAACGAGGATCCATTGTTGGAGCATTTCATGTTTACGGGAGATGTTGCCGCTCCGTTGACAAGCGTCACATGATTTGACGAAGTCTTGGGAATCCTTGGACAAGGTAGGCCAATAAAAGCCACATTGTAGGACCTTTGCCATAGTCCGACTAGGGCCGAAGTGGCCCCCCGGCTCTTGGGTGTGACACATATGCAACACATGATTTACCTCATCTTCCGGTATGCACCTACGAATGACATTATCAGCACAAGATTTAAACAAGTAGGGCTCTTCCCAAAAATAGTTCTTAGCATCATGAAAGAACTTCCTACGTTGCTCGTAAGTAAGATGCGGGGGAAGAATATTACCGGCTTTGTAGTTTGCCATATCGGCATACCAAGGTAAAGGTGTTACCGCATAGAGAGTTTCGTCGAGAAAGGTCTCCTTGATCTCCACAACTTCCGGAGTTGTGGCTTGCTCGCTTTGTAACCGGGAGAGATGGTTGGCTACGACATTCTCCACTCCTCTTTTATCCCTAATTTCGATGTCAAATTCTTGTAGGAGTAAAATCCACCGTATCAACCGTGGTTTGGCATCCTGCTTAGTCATTAGGTACTTGAGAGCTGCGTGGTCAGTGTATACAATAATTTTGGATAACACGAGATATGATCTAAATTTATCGAAAGCAAAAACTACAGCAAGCTTATCTTTTTCCGTAATGGAATAGTTTTGTTGGGCTTCATTGAGCGTTTTGCTCGCATAAAAAATGGGGCGGAAAATTTTATCCACCCGTTGGCCCAAACAAGCACCTACAGCCAAATCACTTGCATCACACATAAGTTCAAAGGGAAGACTCCAATCGGGTTTCACCATGATGGGTGCATTAACTAGTTTTTCCTTTAGCGTGTTAAATGCAAGCAAACATTCTGAGGAAAAACTAAATTCCGCATCCTTTGCGAGGAGTTGGGTCAAAGGGGTCGCTATTTTCGAGAAATCTTTAATGAATCGCCTATAAAACCCCGCATGACCTAAGAAACTCCGTATTCCTTCAACATTGATTGGAGGAGGTAATTTTTCAATCACCTCAATCTTGGCTGGATCGACCTCGATTCCCTCCCCGGACACTTTGTGTCCCAAAACGATACAATCTTGAGCCATAAACTGACACTTTTCCCAACTTAGAGCGAGATTAGTGTCCTCACAACGTTGAACGACTTTATCAAGATTGTTCAAATAAATTTCAAAGGACGATCCAAAAACAGAAAAATCGTCCATGAAGACTTCCATGAAATCTTCAATCATCTCGGAGAATATCACCGTCATGCACCGTTGAAAGGTGGCGGGGGCGTTACAAAGCCCAAACGGCATCCGCCTATATGCAAATGTCCCATACAGACAAGTAAATGTCGTCTTCTCTTGATCCGAAGGATCAATGGGGATTTGCATGTAGCCGGATAGGCCATCGAGGGTACAAAAGAATTTATGTCCCGCCATTCTTTCCAACATTTGGTCAATGAATGGCAAGGGAAAATGATCTTTTCGGGTGGCTTCATTAAGTTTCCTATAATCAATGCATACTCGCCACCCCGTTACTTTTCGTGTGGGAATTAATTCCCCTTGATCATTTTCCGTCACCGTAGTGCCCCCCTTTTTGGGAACGCATTGGACCGGACTAACCCATGGACTATCGGAGATAGGAAAGGTTATACCTGCGTCGAGGAGTTTGATTACCTCGGCCTTCACTATCTCTTTCATATTGGGGTTAAGTCGTCGTTGCGGCTGCACGGAGGGTTTGACTTTATCCTCCATAAAGATGTGGTGTGTGCAAATGGTGGGGCTGATCCCTTTAATGTCGTGAATGGTCCATCCAAATGCGCCCTTGTGTTTTTGTAACACCGCAATTAACGCTTCCTCCATTTCTGCTGTCAAAAGCGAAGATATAACAACCAGTAAGAAATTAGGAGGTTGTAAAAATACATATTTTAAATTAGGAGGCAAGGGTTTAAGTTCCAAAGTCAGAGGCTCCTCGAGAGAGGACTTCGGCTTTGCTTTGCTATCCCGGTCCAAACCCTCGAACCGGCTCCTTGCCAACAGACATTGCTCTATTTCGGAGGAGTATTCAAATGGCTTGTTCAATGGCTCCTCATCCAAATGTTCATTACCATCTATTTCCGAAAGGGGTTCCCGCAAAAGACCTATCACAAAAATCCTCAACAAAAAGATCAATAGAGTCTACGGAATTTAAAAAGTTACAATCCTCCATGGTATTAGACGGGAATTTCATGGAGTTGTATACGTTAAACTCTACCTCTTCTTCTTGCAACCGTAGGATAAGCTTACCTTCATGGACGTCAATGAGAGTCCTACCTGTTGCAAGAAATGGTCGTCCTAGGAGGATCGGTACCGACTCATCTTCCGCCATATCGAGTACTACAAAATCGGCGGGGAAAATGAACTTGTCCACTTTCACTAAGACATCCTCCACAACCCCTTTTGGCCGGGCAATGGATCTGTCGGCCAACTGGAGCGTCATATTGGTAGGCTTTGGCTCTCCCAAGCCGAGCTTTCTAAACACAGATAAAGGCATTAGATTGATACTAGCACCCAAATCGCATAAAGCTCTTCTAAACTCAACATTACCAATCGCGCAAGGGATAGAAAAACTTCCTAAATCCTTGAGTTCAGGTGGGAGTTTGTTTGTTATGATCGCGGAGCATTCCTCCGTTAGCGCTACCATTTCATTATGATCTAACTTCCTCTTTTTGGCGAGGATTTCTTTAAGAAACTTTGCATATGTAGGCATTTGTTCCAATGCCTCCGCAAGCAGGATGTTAATGTGAAGTTTCTTAAAAATCTCCAAAAATTTGCCATATTGGTGATCCAATTTTTCCTTTTTAAGTCGTTGCGGAAAAAGGAGCTTCGGTACGTAAGCTCTAATTGGATCACATACATTTTTATTTTTATCCGAGGAAGTCGTGGGTTTCGGATCCGAACCGGGGTTGCTTACCACTTCCGGTTCGTCACTTACCTTTGGAGCGGTTGGAGTCGCCTTTGGAATCGGTGGTTCCAAACCCTTACCACTACGGAGAGTTATTGCTTGTGCGGTCTCCCGGTTCTTTGGTCTCGGGTTTTGTTCGGTGTTAATCGGGAGAAACTCATGTTGTCTCTCTTGTCGTTGGCGACTCAATTGGGCCACTTGACGTCCCAAATCCCTGCAAAATGCTTCATTGTTAGCAAGACGGGAAGATATTTCTTTGAGAATATCAATTACCATAGAGTCTTGCGCATTGCTAGGAGGTTGAAAATTTTGTCCTCCTTGGGCATGAGGGAATTGGCCCGAACCTTGCTCCACGAACTCATTATGGAGTTCGGATGGGGGGCTTCAACACCTTCTGCTTGTTACCATTAGACAAATTCGGGTGTTGGTGTTGAGGCCTCCATCCGTTGTTATTATTGTTACGGTGGTGATAAGCATTCGAGTTAGGATAGGAGTTATAATAAGAATTATACCTTTGTTGCCCCCCTACATAACTTACGCTTTCGGTATCACCGGCAAAAGGGCTTCCGGCTTGACAATCCTTACCGTGGTGGTCACCACCGCAATGTGAGCACACTAGGACTTGCGCTGTATTCTTGAGGCTCATTTGCGCCATCAAGGCGTCCAGCTTTTTATTCATTTCGACCATGAAGATTATGGGAGCCTCGTCTTCCACGGCAAAAGTTTGATGTCGCGAGGGTCCGGCAAGCCGATCTTCTTGCCATTGGACACTTTTCCTAGCTAATTCGTGGATGAGCTCATAAGCCTCGCTTGCCGATTTTCGAAACAAATCCCCACCTGCAGCAGAGTCAACGGTTGCACGATTAGCGGGTGTTAACCCATGGTAGAAAGTACTTACCAAATCATGCTTAGGAATATCATGGTGGTGATGCGAACCCAGGAGGAACAGTGCCTCGAAACCCCGACAACTAGATTTGATCCCTAGGAAAGCTAACGAATCAGGGTCGGACAGAAAAGAACCCTTACAAAACTAGGTTGTAAAGACTCAATCCCAGTCTCCAACAATTAAGGATTTAATCCCGAACTGTTCAAAGTAGTGTCCGAAAGAACACAAGAGAAACCACTCACAACTCTTTAAGAGTAATATTTTTATTGAAATCAAACTTGTGTCTTACATATGAAAAAGCTCACCTTTAAATAGGTAAAGCAAATACAAACAATGACTTGAATTGCCCTTACATATCTTTGATAACAATATAATACAAGGGCATTTAAGTACTTTATTTAGTCAAACCATTAAGACAAAGAAAATCAATACACATAATTTGACAATAATGCAAATGAGAAAACAAGACTCAATTCCCATGGAATTGATTAGGTTCACATTGTGTTGAAATTGTGATTTTGACCATTGAAATAATTAAATCAATTCATATTGAATTGATTTTTATTTTCCCAATAAATCCAAATGGTTAAAATTCACATGGTGATTTTTGACTCAATTTCACCGCTTGTTTTGTTTAGTCCATGTTCGGTTTCTTTGATGTGTCCGCTTTCCGAATAACCCGAGAGGTATGAAAAAGTTATAGCTTCTTGAATTCCATCCGTGTCAATTTGGTCCGACATATCTAACATTTGCACCACATATGTTTGGAGCTCCTCTTCAAACTGCTTAGCACGTGCTCGAGTAACAGGTCCATCCGGTAGACGTATTCGCTCCATATGAGAATCCGGATTTTCAACCCGGGTTATATCATTCCCTCCCTCCTCAGAAGGATTCGACCTCGAATCAGAATCTGCATCATAAAAAGATAAATCAGTAACATTAAAAGTAGCTGATACATTATACTCACCAGGTAAATCAATTTTGTAAGCGTTGTCATTAACGCACTCCAAAACTCGAAAAGGACCATCGCCTCGGGGTTGTAGCTTATTTTTACGAAGTCCTGGAAATCTCTCTTTTCGAAAATGCACCCACACCAAATCACCAGGTGCAAACACAACCCGTTTACGATGTTGGTTTACTTTAGAAGCAACCCGTCTATTTTTTTCTTCAATGTGCTTGCGAACCTTCTCATGAATGGATTGCACTAATTCTGCTTTCTTAACACCATCTGTACTAGACCTGGCATCCACAGGTAAAGGTAGTAAATCCATAGGAGTAAGAGGGTTAAGACCATAAACAACTTCAAATGGTGAAAACAGAGTAGATGAGTGAATACTGCGATTATATGCAAATTCTACCATAGGTAAACACTCTTCCCAATTCTTAAGATTTTTCCCAACCACAGTACGCAAAATTTGACCAAGAGTTCGATTAACGACCTCAGTTTGTCCATCCGTTTGAGGATGACAAGCAGTAGAATACAAAAGCTTAGTACCCAATCGACTCCACAAAACACGCCAAAAATGACTTAAAAATTTAGCATCTCGATCGGATACTATAGTTTTTGGTATTCCGTGCAACTTTACGACCTCTCGAAAGAAAAGGTCAGCAACATTGGTGGCATCATCGGTTTTATTGCATGCAATGAAATGTGCCATTTTGCTAAACCTATCAACCACAACAAAAATGGAATCACGACCTTTCTTTGTCCTAGGTAACCCAACAATAAAGTCCATAGAAATATCTACCCAGGGTTCCGTAGGCACGGGTAACGGGGTATAGAGACCTTGGGACAAAACCTTAGACTTAGCCTTTTTACAAGCGATGCACCTAGAACAAAGTCTGTTGACATCCCTACGCATCTTTGGCCAAAAGAAATGTTCATGCAAAATATCTAAAGTCTTACGAACCCCAAAATGTCCCATCAGTCCACCATCGTGGGCTTCCCTGACAAGCAATTCTCGATATGAACATTGTGGCACACATAGTCTATTTTCACGGAATAAAAAGCCATCAAGTAAATAGAATTTATCCACCGCAGACTTACCGCATGCAAGGTACATATCACCAAAATCAACATCACCATTATACAATTCCTTAAGATGTGTAAATCCCAAGAGCTTAGTATTCAAGGAACTTAAAAGAATATACCTGCGCGACAGTGCATCAGCCACCATATTTTCTTTACCTTGCTTGTATTGAATAGTATATGGAAAAGTCTCAATGAACTCCATCCACCGGGCATGTCGTCTATTCAACTTACCTTGTCCCTTGAGGTGTTTTAGGGACTCGTGATCAGAATGAATAACAAACTCCTTAGGCCAAAGGTAATGCTGCCATGTTTCCAACGCCCTCACTAGAGCGTATAACTCCTTGTCATAGGTGGGGTAATTAAGTGCAGCCCCACTCAACTTCTCACTAAAGAAAGCAATTGGTCTTTTATCCTGCATCAAAACAGCACCAATACTTATGCCGGAGGCATCACATTCAATCTCAAATGCTTTCTCAAAGTTAGGTAATGCAAGTACAGGAGCAGAACATAATTTATCCTTCAAAATATTAAAAGCACTCTCCTGTTCTATTCCCCATGAAAATCCTACTGTCTTTTTAATCACCTCAGTGAGGGGAGCAGCTAAAGTGCTAAAGGCCCTCACAAATCGTCTGTAGAATGATGCTAAGCCATGGAAGCTTCGCACCTCAGACACACTACTAGGTGTAGGCCAATCGCGGATTGCCTTAACCTTTTCCTCATCTACTTTAATTCCTTTAGCAGACACAACATAACCAAGGAAAATAATTTGGTCTGTGCAAAAGGAACATTTAGACAAGTTAGCATATAATTGTTCTTTTCTAAGCACATCAAAGACACTCCTTAAGTGACCTAAATGCTCTTCTAAAGACCTACTATATACCAATATGTCATCAAAGTAGACCACCACAAACTTGCCTATAAATGCACGCAACACATGATTCATTAAGCGCATAAAAGTTGACGGTGCATTGGTCAGACCAAAAGGCATAACGAGCCATTCATACAATCCGTGTTTAGTTTTAAATGCGGGTTTCCATTCATCCCCTTCTTTCATCCTAATCTGATGGTATCCACTTTTCAAATCTATTTTACTAAACATAATAGCTCCATGTAATTCATCCAACATATCATCTAACCTAGGAATAGGGTGACGATATTTTACCGTAATGTTGTTGACGGCTCGACAATCAACACACATTCTCCAACTTCCGTCTTTTTTAGGAACAAGAAGCATAGGTACGGCACACGGGCTCATCGACTCCCTCACGTACCCTTTAGCAAGTAACTCCTCCACTTGTCGTTGTAACTCCTTCGTTTCCTCAGGATTACACCGATATGCTGGATGATTAGGAATGACTGTCCCAGGTACTAGGTCGATCTGATGTTCGATGCCCCGAATAGGTGGTAATCCTTCAGGCAAGTCCTCGGGCATGACATCTTGATATTCATGCAAAAGAGAAATACAAGAACTAGGCAGGACATTATCATCTTGACTTACATATGCTTCTCTATAAACAAGTAATAAGACAGGTTTATTTACAGAAAGAGCATACTTAACCTCGCTGGACCTTGCAAAGAAATTAGCCTTACCCCGCCCCACACTGTTATTCTCTCTTGACTCTCCTTTTGCATGTGGCCCCTCTCCTTTTGTAATTTCAGAATTACTTTTACCTCGGCTCTCTCGCTCTTTGGCCACATCATTATCAATTCTCTCATTTTTTTTTGAATTTTGCTTTTCTCTCACCAAATCCTCATTTTCATCACTCTTCTCACCATGCTTTTCTCTCAACTCTTGGTTATCATTAGATGATACATGAGTTTTATTAGAAACAGACCCACTATGATTTCTAAGCTTTATTTGGTCTTCATAGACCTCTATAGGCGTTAAGGGAGCTAAAACAATTTTTTTACCAACATGTTCAAAACTGTAACGGTTCTTTCTCCCTAAATGCATAGCATCTCTATCAAACTGCCAAGGTCTACCCAACAAAATATGACCAGCTTGCATGGGTACTACATCACACAGTATTTCATCCTTGTATTGCCCAATTTTGAGGGACACTAAGACTTGTCTATTTACTTTAATCTCCCCACAATCATTTAACCATTGTAATTTATAAGGGCGCGGGTGCTTTGTGACTGGTAACCCTAGCTTCTCTACTAAGGTGGTACTAGCTACATTAGCACAACTACCACTATCAATAATCACACTACATACCTTGCCTTGCACGAGACATCGAGTGTGGAAGATGTTTTCCCATTGTATCTTGTCCTCGGCAATCTTCATTTGAGAATTCAATAGTCGTATGACGACTAACGACTCCCCTCGTTCGGCTCTAGTGAAGCATTCCGCCTCCTCAGAGTCTTCGTTTTCTTCTTCGACCTCATCACAATCACTTTCAGTGTTAGTGACTACTTCTCCGCCCCTCATGATCATGGCTCGTCTATTTGTGCATTCAGATGCTATGTGACCGAATCCCAAACATTTGAAACAATGAAGTTTGCTTGGTCTCGGTTTCTCTTCTCCCTTCTGCTTATTTTTGTCAACCGAGTCTGACTTGTGTTTGGCATTATCAAACTTTGAAGGAAAAATCTGCTTCCTTTCTCTTGGTTAGCCCACCGGTTCTTCCAATTAGAGTTAGAAGATGATGAACCTCCTGTGTAGGATTTGTCATACTTTCTCTCCTTGAGTTGTCGTTCTACTATCTTTGCTGCATGTACCATGTCTTCCACGTCTACACAGTGTTGCAACTCGACAATATTAGCTATGTCCCGATTAAGACCAGCTAAAAACCGAGACTTAGTAGCTCTTCGATCTTCAACGACATCGGCTCTCAACATTGCTATCTCCATCTCCTTGAAATATGCCTCTACACTCTTTGAACCTTGTTGAAGGACTTGCAATTTTCTATATAAACCTTCATAGTAGTCATTAGGGACAAACCGCTTTCTCATAACATTTTTCATTTCATCCCACGTGTCAACTTGCGGCTCTCTACATCTGGTTCTCGTGGTGACAAGTTGATCCCACCAGACTAATGCATAATTCGTGAACTCAATTACTGCTGCTCTCACCTTCTTCTCCTCTGAATAATTGTGACAATCGAATATGAGTTCAATCTTTTTCTCCCATTCTAGGTAAGCTTCGGGATCGCTTTTTGTTATCGTCGTAATTTATAGCATTTTTAGTATTTAATTACTAGTTATTTTGTACCATTTTAATAAATTTTAATAATGGTTTTTGTATATTTTCTTCATTTTATGTATCTAAGCCAATTTGTGTGTTTTCTAGGCACTTTCACAAGGTTTTCGGCACAAATAACCAAGTCGGGGCTTAAGGCGGTAACTCGGGAGTAAAAGGGACCAGAAAAAGGAGTTTTAGTGACACCCAGCGTGCACTTTGTCGCGGATAGGTGCTGTAAAATAAAGTCCAATTGTTCACACTAGGACAGATTTGACACATGTTCGTATTTTCAACTTATCTCCCTCATACGGACTCGGATTGAGGCGATTCAAAATGCGTTGGAAAGCTAAGAGAAAGATGAACAAATGTCTAATAATAATGTCTAATGAACAGAAAAGATTGTTGAAGATGGGAAGAAGTGTAGCGTAAAGATTCTCTTCTTGACTTAGATTCTTTCCCAAGCTAGTCCTACCTAAGGTAAGGCTAACCGGCTTTAGATCTAACATTCTTACCCGGGACCGGAGCCCACATTCTTTGCCTGTACCTTAGGGTAGGCTTTCTTCCCATTCTTACCTATTACTTTAGGGTAAAGAAAAGAGCCATTATTGGCCTTCATCCCTAGTTCTGGGGCATACCCCATCAATTACGTATTTAATACTCATTGGTGACCTCTTTAATTACTGACCTTCCTACCTCTTAGGTACGCCCGGCTTTAGGCTTAGTCTTATCAGGCTAGTTCGGAAAAGTCTTACCTATCTGGGCCTTTGAACCGGTAACCTTATCAGACTTCCTAGCCAGCCTATGAGTCTAGGCTTTCTTAGCCCTGCTTTCTTCTGGCTTTACATCCGCTGAATCAGTTCTTTAGCCACTACCTGAATCAGTTAATTCTGTATCTTCTTCTGTAAGTTTCACTTACTTAAAGGTTATGCTTTACACATTAAATTTAGGAAGTAGAAAAGTCTTAGTTTACGAATAAAACTAGGAAGTAGAAAAGTCTTAGTTAGAGTTGGATCACGGGAAATCCTATATGGAAACTGCACTGGGGAAACTAGCTGGTTGCTTGGCCTAATAAGAAAACAAATGAACACCACCTCTCCTTCCCAAAACGAATATTTGACTCCATGGGAATTGCATAATTGATTTGACTCCCGACTCCCTAAACTAATATTGCCCTTCCCCTCACTGCCGCTCGTCGACTCCCTAAACCATAGGCCAAGGGTGCTGCTCTGCTCCGGATCTCTCTCCTGGGGATGCAGCCGAGAGAGGGCAGCCTTTAGAAGCAACCCAACCTAAAAAAAGGACATCAAAACCCGGTTGGAGCTATGAAGCTTACCTTATTATTAGAGAAAGGGAAATCTAGTTAGCTGGGCTGCTTCCCTATCCCCGATATGTAACGAAAAGATTGATTGGTTTACCACATTCATTCATGAATGAAAGCACTTGCCTCTCTGCTGGTCCTTTACCTTTAAAATAGAAGAGAAGTAGTCGCAGTAGTAGAAGGACCCCTAAACCGCTGAGGTCTTGATCACTCGACCCCGCCCGGTCAATCTCCTGTCATTGTTATCTCATGCGCGAAGGGTTGCCCATGCTCCAAATTTAGTCCATCCCTGCCTTCCTTCCATCTTTAAATTTTTGTTCCGACTCAACCGGCTGTCCTCTCCGATTGGCGTCGAAAGAGAAGAAGGCGGAGGAAGGAACTGATTGCACATTAGTCTCAGGGGCATAGCCATTACGAGATTAGGCCGATCAGAGAATGCCATAGGTAATTAATAAGGAGTTGCACTCCTCGAATCTTATCTTTTTTAAAAAAGTAAGTAGCAATAGCATTAGCAGGAGCAAAATCACTAAGAGCAATGGACAGCCAAGGAAAATAGGCGGCCTGGGGAAGCCTCTTCCACAGTAGAATAGAACTTGCTAGTGTTGAACAGACGGAGAAGCAGCTCATCGGGATGTTTAAATCTATCACTACTGCCTACAACACCCTCGCTGCTAAGCTAATATGAACCCCCCTCCCGCTAATAAGGCCCCACCTACTGATCCAGTCGCTCTTAGTTGGCTATTTACTTAGGTAAATCAGTTACTTCTCTAAGACCTAACTACGCTGTCGAGGGTGATCTTGAAAGAGCACATGAAGGATATGGAGAGACCAGAATTCCCCTTTTTGAAAGAACTGCTTGTACTCAAGCTTGAAGGTGGATCTTTTATAAAGGTTTCCAGTAAGCAAGAAGCAAGCAGGTATCTATTAGCAGCAATAGCCTAACAGCAATAAAGCCAGAGTCATAAAAAAGAAGCTGAATAGCTCTTACGGAAGTAAATTGCTTTCAGATGATGAATTCTGGGATGAAGATGTTCAAAGCAAAGAAATTCTATTATCCCCCTTGACCAACGGATGTCTTTCCACTGAAGTAGTGGCGCGACTTGTAAGCCCGGGTGAGGCGGATCTCGGAACTAGAGCGATCTTCTGGCCGAGGTCTAAGTCTAAGCTCGACTGAAAGGTTTGAAGTTACTAGCCTTCAAGGTACGTAGTTACTCGAGTCCGACGAGGACGATGTAGCCTTTAACTTTCTTTACCGGGTGAGGGATTTAGTCGACCAGAAGGAGAGGGATGGGGAACGAGGTTTGCTCCGACTGTTAAGGAAAGGGGAGATGGTTCGTGCATTCGCATTCCTCCTATTGCTATAGCCAAGCCTATTACCTTAATAGCATATTGAGAATCATACTTTCTAATATCGTATGTAGAATCTGTTGGTCCCTTGTAAGGTTGCAAATATAGTTCCAAGGGGGGGTTCGGAACTATTTTACTTTTTTTAAAATGATTAGGGCAGATTTCTTTCCTTTGAGAAAAGATTATATAACAACGGCACTTAGCAATCAGCAAGACACTGGCTTAGTCAACTAGTGACTAGGTCAGCTTCGTTGCTTAGGTCAGGAAATAACACTTAGAGTCTATTCCTGAACTAACTCGTTGGTAGCGCACAACTCAGCTTGACCTCTTTTACTTGGTCAGTTTTAGTTTGTTTTAAGCAAGCAATATATTAAGGAGTTAAGGGTTAGAAATACTTCACTCAGCGGAGTTATCCAGGTTCGGCTTCTTCTAAGCCTACGTCCTGTCCCCGGAACACGTTCCGAGATTTCCAATTCACTACTGAGCTCTTTAAAGGTAGAGACTCGAAAACCCTTTACAAGTCAGAAGCTGAGTATAATAAGAGTACCTTCCTCTATACCTCTACTCACTTCTATTCTAATTCACTAAGTACTAAAACCGAGTACTTAGCTTCTCCTTTCTATTCCTAGAAATGATTAAGATTTGTCCTAAACAACAATTGCTAGAACACCTTAGATGATTGAGGATCAATCACTCTAGACTTTTACACAAATGAATAAGCTTGTAGTGTAGGAATTTGCTTTGCTTTTGATGGAGAACTTTTATACACGTTTGGTCAGCGTAACGGCTTTTGCTCAAAGTTCTCTATTGAATGTGGATTCTGAATGCTCTATTTATAGAGAGCTGTGAGAGCTTCTGGTTATTTCGAATTTCGAAATAACCGTTGGAGGGAAACGGCTACAGGTCGTTTTCATTCAGTCTGTCAGCAGTTCTCTTGGCCAATCAGATTCCAGCATCTTCTGTTCTTCGGTCAGTGTGACAGTATGTTCCTCCATTTTAGGTAACGTCAACCAGACAGCTTGCTGCATCTTCTGATCTTTACTAAAAGAGGAAATACTTTGTCTGGAAGCTGTCTTGTGGTCAGCGGCTGTCTTGTACGTTTTGTCGAGACAACTCAGCAGCTTCTAGCCGAAGTTGTCTACGTGGATCTTCTGGATCCTTCTTTGCTCAGCATGCGTTTCATCACTTCAACGGCAGCGTTTTGAAATACGCGGGCTGAGTGATCTTGGGCTTGTTTGACTTGGGCCTTGACTTCCATATAGGGCTTGAGCCTTATGATCTTTATGTCTTATAATAAATTATAAACTCAACATTGAACAAACATATTAGTAACAATAAATCAAAGCATTTAAACTTAGTGTGTTGTAGAATATTTAATTTCACTTAATTAATTTTGTCAAATCAAAATCCTATGGAAAGGTGTTTCAACAGAATCATGTAAAAAAGATCAAGACTTGGGCCCAGCTTCTCTTTCTTTACAGTTACAAACACAGCAAAGAAGGAAGCGAGTGGGTAGGTAGATCAGATCATGAAAGAAAGGGATAGCGAGTGAGTAGAAGGCAAGGCAGCTAGGAATTTACTTTCTTACTAGGGATTTAGATTTACTTGATTAAAAGGTTAAGCGCTAGGTAGAAGGCGGCTAGGGCTCTATTACTTGATCTATTACTTGATTAGCAAGTTTGAAGACAGAAAAAGGTTAGGGCAGATGGCTGGCTAATTAGTTTGAGTGCAAGGCAAGCATTTCTTGTAATTAGTTTGAGTGCAAGCATCTCTTGCTTTGTAAAAGGAGAAGACAGCCGAAGTGCTTCCTTCATCGTCTCAAGTAGGGGATTAGGCCCTCGAAGACACTGGAAATCCCCAGAGTTTGTCTTCGAATCAGGAAGTACCAGTAGATAATGAAGTAGGTCTGGTCACTCGAGCAGAATTTATGGCCATCTTAGACAGAAAGGGACTAGAAGGGAAGAAATTAACCGCTCTCTACTCTTCCTTTGTCTGCTAGCTCTCCCCTTTGATCTGGATTCACTATGGCCTCCCACCAATAGTAAATGCTTTGCTTTGGATGGAGCGACAGTGACGAATTTCTCTGTGAAGGACAAATAGCTTCTTTGGCTAACTATCCTATTTTCTGTGCCTGTGTAAAGGTTGACTTAGTACCTTTAGTACCTAATTCTTTGTCTTACCGGTTGACTTAGTACCTTTAGTACCTAATTCTTTGTCTTACCGGTTGACTTTCTACTAACCCTATTAACCTCATTGGAAAGAAACAATTTCCCTCTTGCCCAGCCTTACCTTTCCATGCCATGCCTTTGGTGCCTTACCTTTTAGCCTTACCTTCTTCCCTTGACGCCTACACCAGCCTCTATCCCTGCCTTTTAGTCAACTCTTTTACCTCTACATCTGCCTCAGAACCTTCTCTTTTGCGCCTTTTAGCCTTCTTTTTTACCTCGTAATCAGAGTTCTGTCTGCATTCTCTAAGTTCAACTTGTCATGTTTCACACATGCAAGTAGATGTTAGAGTAACGGAAGTCTCAGGTTGAGTTTGATAACGAATTAGAGTAACGGAAGTCTCAGGTTGAGTTTGATAACGAAGTGGAAGAATCTAGTGCATACGCAATAGAATAGTAAGGGAAAGGGCTTTCTTCTTTGGAGAACTTCTTTGCTTTGGGTGAACTTCTTTGGATTGGTCAAAGGTTTGGCGAACTTCATATGTTTGGGCTAATAGCCCTTCTAGCTACGAAAAGCTGTGGGAATACCCTATCCAATTAGGAAAGCAGTCGAAAAGGCCTAAAAGCAGTCGAAAAAGGCCTAAAAGCAGTCGAAAAGCCCTATCCCAATTCGCTTTCTAGAAATTACCCTAGAGGTACCCCAAAGCCTTTTGCAGACGGGAGGGCATCATCTAGGTTGGAAGTCTCCATTCATTGTTAGAGCTGTTGGAGAGCTTTAGAGCTCAAGGTTCGTAAAAGTCTTCTGGTCTTCCATCGGGACTAGCTCCGGGCAGGAGGGCATCAGAGGCCGAGAAAAGGAGAAGAGATTTATCCACGGGGGAAGTTTTTACAGCTTAGCTTAGAGCACCAGCACCCTAGTCAGACACGGATTCAGCTTGCATCTCAGTCAGCTTCTCAATAACAGTCTAGCACTGTGGCTCAGCATCGGCTGCTTCTTCGCTTTTCTTCATGATGTCAGCCATCCTGGAGATTATATCAGCGATGTCTATCATAGCCTCATCCTCCTCAACGGGTTCAGGCCCAGAAAATCCAGCCGAAGTTGATGAATATGTTGAAGCCTAAGATTCCTTTGACATTTCAACTCCTAAATTATTAAAATCTTCCCCCATGCTCTCTTAAATGCTAAATTCAGATGATAAGGAGTGGGAGGCCATAAGGATGACTTGGTCTTTGGAATTTTGTGTACCATTTTACTATAAAAGGAGGCCTTGGGTGCCATTTGAAGACACACCAAGCTTAGGCTTAATTCTTCCCTCTATAATGTTATTTTGTTGATTCTTATCCTTAAGAATCAGTTGTTTGTGTTGTTCTTATTGTTGTTAGAGTGTTGTTTGTGCAAAAGTTCATCTAATAAAAGTAAGTTTCAAGTTACCGAAGAAGTTCGTTCGGTAATCGTCACTATGGTTTCTTCTAAACTTTAATCTCTTTTATTAATATGAACTCTATTATCTATCTTTCTAAAATGTGTTTTAATCTAATGATGGGCTAAACCCCTCTTAACTAAGGCTAAAAGTGGATCTTAACCTTAATTATGTGGTAATTACGTTTAACCTATTTAAGTTATCTTTATCCTTTTGGAGAACTAACTTATGATTCTTAATGCTTGTAGGAGATGGGCCAACTCTCTACTTGGATATAATTAATCGTTTATATTGACCGTGATTAAATTGATTAATCGAAATTCATAAGTTGGACCTAATGACCATTTAGTGTGGCTTATTGGTTTTCCAAGGTTTTTCATGAATCTTATTACAAATCTTTAATTTATTACTTGAGCCGGACCAAGGGAAAGTAATAAATCGAAGGTTTGGAAATAAGAAAACTTAATGCTTCTTTGGATTAATTACTTGAGCCGGACCAAAGGAAAGTAATTAATCGAAAGTTTAGAACTAATTACTCGAGCGGTTTTTCTTGAATCTTAAGTAATCACTTTAGCCGGACCAAGGTAAAGTAGGTTAAAAAGGTTTAGATTTAATCTTGTTACAAATCTTAGATTTATTACTTGAGCCGGACCAAGGGAAAGTAATAAATCGAAGGTTTGGAAATAAGAAAACTTAATGCTTCTCTTGATTAATTACTTGAGCCGGACCAAGGGAAAGTAATTAGTCGAGAGTTTAGAACCGATCTCGAGAACTATTAGTTAATAAGAAAAATCGCCATCTTAAAAAGGATAAAACAACTTAAAAGAGGTTAAGTGTTATTACCAAGCAAAGAGGTTAAGTGAAGCTAGAAGCCTTAGTTTCTTTTATTATAAGTAATCTCTCACTTAATTTGTGTAATTTTTATTTCATTTCTTGCATAAGTCTTAGCTTGGTTGTCCAACAAACTCTACATTTCGGTTGTTTAAATAATAGATAGTAAGCAAAGAGATTAGTACTTATAATCACCATCCTCGTGGGAACGATACCCTACTTTCACTTTATTACTTGATACACGACTAAGGTACACTTGCCTTCACATGCACGTATACGTAAAACGCGCATCACTTTTACCATTGAATGAGGGAATTATCAGTTTTACATTTCCAAGACCCCTGTCGTCTCTAGCATTATCATCCCGCTGTCTATTCCGTCTTTCTTCATTATCACACCGGTTTTCTCCACCAACTCGATTTGCTTCTAGAGCAACTCGATGATTTTCCTCCATGATGTCCATACGTTCCATCAAGCGGTTCAATATTGTTAACACTTGATTGTCTGCCATATTATTGTGCAAAAAAAAAATCAAATAGATCAAGTAATATATATATATATAAACTCACGATTCACTCGGTGTTTCGCTCATTTTTTTTTGGCTATTCTCTCTAATATGCTCACCACTCTATGCCTTTTACCGCTCGATTTCTCTTATAGTGTTCTTTAAAGAACTCAGTCGAACAAATTCAGTTTTAGAACCCCAATAGTCAAAAACCAAAATTCAACCTTACAACCTAAGAAGCAAAACGTTAAACAATGAACGGAACGCAGATAAGCAACTCGATGACCAAAATTTGACGTTAGAAAATAATCAAAAAAAAAATTCACAGAATACAGAATTGAAATTAATTTTGTAAATTATGGTTTTATCAACCCGGTCGAAGTATTAACTATGTAAGATTTTTTTTTAATGAGAGAATATGGAACTGCAACTTGCTATGTAAAACAATGTATAGGTATAAATATGAATATATTAGAAAAGGAGTTGTTCTTCACGTGTATGCTGGATAAGAAAAGCTTTGATTTTTTTTTTCTTTTTTTTTACTATCAATGGATTTTTTTTTTCTCAAAATTAGAACAATGATTTCTTTTTTTTTCTTTTTACTTCTAATAGAAAATTAAAAAAAAAGAAGAAAATAAAATAAAATATCAAAGAATAATACTATGGATAGATAAACCTGAAAAGTTAGAGCTCGGCTCTGATACCAAACTGATGCGAACCCACGAGGAACAGTGCCTCGAAAACCCGACAACTAGATTTGATCCCTAGGAAAGCTAACGAATCAGGGTCGGACAGAAAAGAATCCTTACAAAACTAGGTTGTAAAGACCCAATCCCAGTCTCCAACAATTAAGGATTTAATCCCGAACTGTTCAAAGTAGTGCCCTAAATAACACAAGAGAAACCACTCACAACTCTTTAAGAGTAATATTTTTATTGAAATCAAACTTGTGTCTTACATATGAAAAAGCTCACCTTTAAATAGGTAAAGCAAATACAAACAATGACTTGAATTGCCCTTACATATCTTTGATAACAATAATAATACAAGGGCATTTAAGTACTTTATTTAGTCAAACCATTAAGACAAAGAAAATCAATACACATAATTTGACAATAATGCAAATGAGAAAACAAGACTCAATTCCCATGGAATTGATTAGGTTCACATTGTGTTGAAATTGTGATTTTGACCATTGAAATAATTAAATCAATTCATATTGAATTGATTTTTATTTTCCCAATAAATCCAAATGGTTAAAATTCACATGGTGATTTTTGACTCAATTTCAACGCTTGTTTTGTTTAGTCCATGTTCGGTTTCTTTGGTGTGTCCGCTTTCCGAATAACCCGAGAGGTATGAAAAAGTTATAGCTTCTTGAATTCCATCCGTGTCAATTTGGTCCGACATATCTAACATTTGCACCACATATGTTTGGAGCTCCTCTTCAAACTGCTTAGCACGTGCTCGAGTAACAGGTCCATCCGGTATACGTATTCGCTCCATATGAGAATCCGGATTTTCAACCCGGGTTATATCAGGTGGGGACAGCTTCGGAGCAACTTTCGGAACCTAGCCCAAGCTGAATGGAGGGCCTCGTATCCAAGTTGCCGAAAGGAAGTGATATCGTTCCTCAACTTAACCGTTTTAGAAGGCGGAAAGTAGTAAGAAAGGAATGCAACCACTCCAATCATGTGATCGATCCCGCCTCTAACGAATGCAACCACTCCAACGCTTGTCCTGTCAAAGAGAAAGGAAATAATTTTAGTTGGATGGCCTCAATCGGAACACCGTTTTGTCGAGAAGTTTCGGCACACATAAGAATTTATCAAGGTGTTCGTTAGGGTTTTCATAGGGTTCCCCTCCGAATTGACCAAGTTATTGGATTAGTTGGATCATGCTAGTCTTTATTTCATATGTGTCGGCCCGAATGGTGGGGGCAATGATTCCGTTACGGTTTTGAGGGCGATGCGGAGCAAGAATCTCCAACATCGAGCGCATGTCATTGCCTCCACCATTACGGTTGTCATTCACGGGTTGCTCCGGCGGCCTTTGGTTGCCCTCGGGCTGGTTAGCTTCATTGTTGAGGGTTGCCATTTTCTCTCTCCGAATCCTACAAAGAGTACATTCAATTTCGAGATCAATAGGAATGAGAGTGTCACTCCGAGATCGGGTGTGCATAAAAAGAATGAAATAAAATACAATATCAACAAGAAAGAATGATGTTAGTAAAAGTATATATAAACAATTTATACAAAAAGAATGCTTAAACTAACAATAAAACGTTTTTGTCTAATATTGCAAGAAATTATAAATCCCCAGTAACGGCGCCAAAAACTTGATGGCGTGCCGTCTAGTGTAGTGTTTTCTACGACGAAATATATATTACGATAAGTGCGTTATGGCTATGGATGTGATCTTCCTAATTACTTTATCTCTACTAGACGCTACGACTTAGGGGCAAGTGTACCCCGTCGTATCAAGTAATAATCCGGTTAAGACCGGGTATCGAATCCACGGGATTTATAATTGCAAGTATTAAACGACTCGGTTTTATACGTTATTTAAGCGGTGAATACTTTGAGGTTGATATGGGGACCAACTACAAACTACTCCTAACTATGGGTGAGGCAAATTTATATAACGAAACTCAAGGAAATGATGCGGATGGCGATAAGTTATAAGTATGATAAATAATGACTCCTAATGCATATACGGTTAATGTTTTGCTCTTTCAATGACGACTATGTGTAGTGTGACCGACCCGTTGAAGGAAAATTAGGCTAAGGTATAGCAGCGGAAATATAAAAATTTTAGCCTACTTCCTTTTAACCATAGGATCCGTTAATCGTTATTTCATATAAAGAGGGATAAGAAGAAATACCTTTTGAAGAACAATCTACCGTTGTTAAAGAAGCGCCCACAACTCTTCTCCGAGTTCCCAAGTATGAAGTAAAACACGGTGAGGTTAAGTTAGAATCAACCGTATAAGATGCAACCAAAATAGATTGCCTCTAATTAACCAACACAAGATCAAAGAAAAAGGAGATAGATGAAATTAATCGATCGATGGAAGCCGTATGAATTCTTGTCCACGAACTAGGGGAGTCGAATTCTCTTTCTCTCTCTAAGCTAGGGATTTCGAAAATCACTAGGTGGGATTAGGGAGGCTTAGTCGAAATTCATGTATAGAGGTATATATAATCGCTTGTATCTAAACCCTAGTTAGATAGGAATAGGTTACTTAATAGGAATTCAATTCGGAATAGAATTCCCAATTATTATCTCATTATATATCTAATATATCTAGGATAATAATAAATAATCTAATTGGATAATAATAGGAGTATATTAATCTAATTAAAACTCCTAACTTAATTATCTCTTAATTAATTTAATTCATATTCCTAATCAAATTAGGATTAATGGAATTAAAATAATTCCTTATTATTACATATAAATTTCAGCCCCCCTCTAATTAAATGGGCCTTACTGGGCTCAATTGGGCTTCCATCTATTAATGACATCCATCTCTCTTTTGGTTCCAAGTCTTATGTGTGATCCATTAGGTTCTTACTACTTCTGGCCGTATGCAACTATTAAATTAATTTCTTCAAGAATTATACTTAATCTTTGCATAACGGAATGATGTACTGAGTATGTTATTGGCAAGTCTGTAATCATTCCCCCAGAGTCCGTTAAGAAGACAGGTTGATTCTGTCGTTAACCCTTCCGTATTAGTTACAGTATAATTCGATCCTTTATCAACTACATCCTTGAACTGAATCTTATGACTATGGGTGATGTCAAGTCACATATAGCGAGACGTTCGTTTTACTTGTATAGGCCGAGTCAACTCAAAATAGATAGGTTAAGTGAAATCTGTATTTCTTACTCTTAAGCTATCACCTTGCAAGGATTTAGAGTCGAGTCTTCCACAAGCGATCCTTGGATGTATCTCCCATTAATCGGGAGTGATAAATGCTCAATCCAATGTATAACTACCCTGACATTACCTCCTATGACACCCAACCTTTGCCGTTCACACCCCAGAGTCATCTCTGTTAAGGATCGTGGGACAGCAAGATCAAAGTCTCACATTCAGTAATTCATGATGACCAATTAACATTCCTTTGAGTCTGAGGATTAGTTATACCTATTAATACCAATGAGATGAACAGGTGACAAGGATGAATCTACCCATCCTGTAATCTCAAATCGGATCCCCAATCCTAATGAACGACGTTTCATCGGATCTATGTAACTGTCCAGATATCTATATATATGAAGCTTGTGAGATCAGCTTTCTGTCGGACAGAAGACATTGTTACATACAAGTCTCAACAGTGATATATCAATCCTAAACATATCACTTGACTTGGGGTGGTTTTAAGTTTATTAGTTTATTATAAAGTTTTGTCTCACTTCATGCTTGTATGAACACTTTATAATCACTTTAAACAAACTTACGGATTTCCTTTTATTAGACTTTATTTAGTGCTTAAAAGGGATTGCCTTTATATAGTTGTGAAACATATATCTCATTAAAACAAATGATATAAAGAACAATTCATTTACATTAAGTTTGTATCCTAGAACAATTGTCTATAGGACACTAAACCCCAACATACTCCCACTTGGACTAAAGCCAATTGTTTCTAAAACTTATCCCAGTAGAAGTTAAATGACGATCATGTACTTTCTGGGTTAAAGGCTTTGTCAACGGATCTGCAACGTTGTCCTCTGTAGGTACTCTTTCTATTCTCACATCTTCTCTAGCCACAATCTCTCATATGATATGGTATCACTTTAGGTAGTGCTTGGATGCATTATGAGACCGTGGTTCCTTTGCTTGCGCAATGGCTCCATTGTTATCACAGTACAGAGTAATGGGATTGACAATGTCAGGCACCACACCTAGTTCTGTAATGAACTTTCTAATCCAAACTGCTTCCTTTGCTGCTTCCGCAGCAGCGATGTACTCTGACTCGGTCGTAGAGAAAGCTACGCTTCCCTGCTTGGAACTCTTCCAACTGACCGCGCCCCCATTCAAGATAAATAGGTATCCTGATTGGGATTTAAAATCATTCTCATTTGCGAGATGACTAGCGTCTGAAAATCCTTCAATTTTCAGATCTCCTTCTCCGTACACTAGGAACATGTCTTTAGTCCTTCTCAAGTACTTAAGAATGTTCTTGAAGGCAATCCAATGCTCGTCTCCCGGATTCCCTTGGTAACGACTCGTTATAGATAACGCGAACGCTACGTCAGGTCTAGTGCATAGCATAGCATACATAATCGAACCGATCGCGCTGGCGTACGGGACTACAGCCATGCGTCGTTTGTCATCATCAGGTTTAGGACATTGATGATTGTTTAACTTTACTCCATGTAGCATGGGTAAGTTACCTCGTTTCGATTCAAGCATGCTAAACCGATTTAGCACCTTTTCAATGTATGTAGCCTGTGAAAGACCAAGCAGTCTTCTCGATCTATCTCTATAGATCTTTATACCAAGTATATAAGCTGCTTCACCAAGGTCTTTCATTGAGAAGTTACCGGATAACCATACTTTTACCGACTGTAATAGAGCAATGTCATTTCCCATTAACAACATATCGTCCACATATAGTATGAGAAATGCTATAGAGCTCCCACTTGCTTTCTTGTAAATGCAAGCTTCTTCGCAATTTTGTTCGAAACCAAATTGTTTTATGGTTTCGTCAAAACGCTTATTCCAGCTTCTAGATGCCTACTTGAGTCCATAAATGGATCTCTGAAGTTTGCAAACTTTATTTGCATCCTTCGATATGAAACCTTCAGGCTGCATCATGTATACATCCTCAAGCAGGTTTCCATTTAGGAAAGCTGTTTTCACATCCATTTGCCAAATCTCATAATCGTAGTGAGCGGCAATAGCAAGCATGATTCTGATTGATTTGGACATAGCTACATGAGAGAAGGTTTCGTCATAATCAACACCTTGTTTCTGACGATATCCTTTCGCTACCAACCTAGCCTTGTAGGTGCTAACCTTTCCATCCATGTCAGTCTTCTTTTTGAAGATCCATCTGCACCCGATGGGTTTTATCCCTTCGGGTGGATCAACCAAAGTCCACACTTGGTTAGTATACATGGAATCCGTTTCAGAATCCATGGCCTCAAGCCATGCTTTAGAATCTGGACTAGTAAGAGCCTCTTCGTAGTTTTCGGGTTCGTCGTCTAACACGGGAACCTCATTATCATCTCCCACTAGAAAACTATATCTAACTGGGAGTTTACGAACTCTTCGTGATCTACGAATAGGTGCCACTGGAGTCTCATCTAATGGGACTACTTCGGGTACCTCAACCGCTTCTGTTGTTTCAGTCGGTGTTTCTTCCTCTTGAACTTCGTCGAGTTCAATCACGCTTCCCTTTTGTGTTTCTTCGAGAAACTCTTTCTCTAAGAAGGTTGCGTGCTTGGATACTATTACTTTCTGATCATCTGGATAATAGAAGTAATACCCTACGGTTTCCCTGGGATATCCAATGAAGAAACATTTATCAGATTTAGGATCTAGTTTGTCAGACGCAATGCGTTTGACATACGCTGAACAACCCCATACTCTCATAAACGAGAACACGGGTTTCCTACCAACGAACAATTCATATGGTGTGGAACTAGCGGATTTAGTTGGTACTCGGTTCAGGGTGAAGAGGGCAGTTTCTAAGGCATAGCCCCAGAACGTCTTTGGAAGTAAGGTCATGCTCATCATGGATCGTACCATATCTAATAGGGTACGGTTCCTCCTCTCGGATACACCATTGTGTTGTGGTGTATAGGGAGGTGTCCATTGTGAGCATATCCCACATTCAGTTAGATAATTCAAAAAATCATCTGAAAGATATTCGCCACCTCGATCGGATCGAAGCGTCTTTATTTTCTTTCCTAATTGATTTTCGACTTCATTCTTGAAGCATTTGAACTTGTCAAAAGCTTCTGATTTGTGCCTCATCAAGTAGATGTAACCATATCGAGTATGGTCATCTATGAAGCTTATGAAGTATCTGAATCCTCCTCTTGCTTGGACCGACATAGGACCGCATACATCTGAATGAATGAGTCCTAGAGTGTCTGATACACGCTCACCTTTATTGCTAAAGGGTGTCTTTGTCATTTTATCTTTTAAACATGATTCGCATGTTTCCAATGATTCGGAATCGATTGGATCTATAAGCCCATCTGAATGTAGCTTTAGCATGCGTCTCTTGTTTATATGGCCTAAACGACAATGCCACAAGTAAGTTGAATTATCTAGCTTATGTCTTTTGGTATCAATTGCAAAAGCAGGAATTTTGTTATCTAACACATAAATCCCATTTTGTGAAATTCCTGAAAAATAAAAGATCGAATCTTTATAAAAATTGCAACTCTTGTCTTTTATTGAAATATGAAAACCGTCGTCAACAAGACGGCTAATAGAAATAATGTTACGAGACATCTCAGGAACGTATAAACAATTCCTTAATTCTATTACAAGCCCAGAGGGCAAAGGTAAAACATAATCTCCAATTGCGAGGGCGGCAACTCTTGCTCCATTTCCTACTCGCAAGTTTATGCTTCCTTTCTTTAGTTCCTTAGTCTGATTTAGCTCCTGCATATTTGTACAAATATGAGATCCACATCCGGTATCAAGTACCCAAGATTCAGACAGTGAAACTGTATTTATTTCAATATAAAACATACCAGATGCTGAAGCAACGTTATTTTCCTTCTCGTGGAAGGTTAGGTACTCCATGCAGCTCCTCTTCCAATGCCCCAAGTCACCACAATAGTAGCACTTTCCTTTGGGCTTCTTTGGTTCCTTTCCCTTCGTTTCGATGAGCACAGCCCCCTTGCTTTTATCAAAATGGTTTGGATTAGGAGAGACCCCTTTCCTTTTTCTTGATCCTTCAATAGCAAGGGCCAGTATCTCCTCGTTTTCTTTTATAATGGGCTCGACTGACTCGAGCATATGTGCAAGCTCTACAAGAGAGGTTTGCAAGCCACTCATTTGGTAGTTCATTATGAACTGTGAGTAACTCTCGGGGAGGGACTGAAGAAGTAAGTTTTCACTTAGTTCATGGTCCATCGCATCTCCAATAGTAGAAAACTTGGTGATAACGCTGATCATCTTTGCACAATGTGCCATTACAGATGTGCCCACCTGCATCTTGCTTTTATATAACTCCTTGGTTATTTCGAAGCGTTCGTACCGAGTTTCATTCACAAATAACTCTTTGAGGTGCTTGACCATGGAATAGGCATCCATATCTGAATGTAGTTGCCTTTTAACTTCCGGTGTTAGAGATGCAAGTATGATGTCTCCCGTTTGATCATCATCAGATTTATGCTTCAAGTAAGCATAGAATTCTTGGTAGGGAGCATCATTAGTTGGGTAAGGGGGTATCGGTGTATCAAGTACATACCCTTTTCCTCTCGAACTTCAAAACAATTTTGAGGTTACGAAACCAGTCGATGAAGTTTGAACCATTCAATTTGTTATGGGTAAAGATGTAACGTAGATCGGTGTTAGTCATGATTTTAAGAGTGTGTTTAAACAAAACCTGAGAGTGAGAAAGAGTAAACGTATGTCATTCATTTGTTTTAAAGTATAACAATCTAAAATTATAGGCCTTTTAATTTATTTCAGATTGCTCCCACTATTTTGCCAAATTAATAGCCCTGCATATTAATTCGAAGAATTTCACAAATCCTTTAGTGAGCTAGGATCCTAACTCCTGAGATTTCGCCTTGAGTTTGCTCAACAAGCTAGTCTCATTTGTTAGGTAGATTCATGTAATCAATCACATCTCGAATGTGACTCCTAGGTTATTGGGTTACTAACCACATTAGTAACTAATATGATATTCACATTAATCCCCAACCATATTGCCCATTAGTTTATGACAACATGAGTTTGCTCATCCAATTATCATAATCTAATTTAAGTATTACCCCATATTCATGAAAGAATGACTTTTGATAATTCAGGTGTTACCATAAGACCCCGAGCTTGAGTTTGCTCAACAACCCAAAGGCCCCCAGTACTGCCGGCTGAATTATAATATTAGGGAGGGCCAACCGATTTTAATAACTTGCTTATTTACTTAACTTTTTAACGAGGGATTTTATTTAGGTCTCATAATCTAACTTAGTCTTGATTTGCTTTAGCATACATCAGACACATACATTCACATACAATGGCGTTATGGACATATCATATAAATTATTCCGTCGAGCCAGAGACGGAATAAAAGGGCAAACCTAAGGAAATACTAACTATTACATATTTCTCTTTAGGTCCTCCGTCTTCTCCATGGCGCCTTGAAATTACATATTAATTTCTATACTACTATAAGAAAACTTCAATTGAATTGAAGGGAATCAGATGAGAGGAGAAATTACAATGGATAGTAGAAAGGCAGGACGCGCAGGCCCTATTTCAAAAATACCAAAAGATTAAAAGAGGGTCCAAATATGTCCATAACTCCAAACATGCATAGACTCAATTAAATAAATTTAATTGGTTGATTACATAACCGGCTTATGTAATATTTAGGTTAATCACATTAACTCGTCAAATTAACTTTCATCCAATTTTACTTCTAATCGTTTTGTATCTTTATATTAATTCTTAAATTAATATAACCATATAAAACGTCGATTATGCATGTCCCAATTATTTTGATTTCAATTCATTTAACACTTTGATTTACAACTTGGTAAAAACAAACTTTTAAACGAATTTTCATTCGATAATCAAAACAGAAAACTATTGATTTCCGAAACATATATATATATATACAAATTATATTCAAGCCGATTTTAACAATTAAAATCAAGAGGGATTCGGGCCGGGGGCCCGAAACTGGGCTGCTGCCGTTTCGCAGCAGCCCCGCGGCTGCGCACGCGGCTGCTGCCGCGAGGCAGCAGCCGCGCGACAGCGGCTGGTCGCGTCGTGAGGCGCGACACGAGCCGCTGTCGTATTTATATATTTTTTTATTAAAACATATATATATAATATCAGATTTTAAAACGGTTTTAAAAACGATTTTAGAAATAGGAAAAACTACAATAGATTTCTGTTTTATCTTTTAGAATTAATAAAACTAATTTTATTAACCTAACTATAAAACTAATAGATTTTGTTATAATGATTATCAACCGAAATAATTAGGAACATACGCATAATCTATTTTAATTAACAATTAACTAAAATTTATTTATCTTTAGAATTAATTAATCAAACAATTTGTTAATTAATCCTAACCATAAATATTTATTCAATCCTATTGAAAAACTTCTAAATTTTCATATATGAAATAACGGATTTAACGATGGCTCTGATACCACTGAAGGAAAATTAGGCTAAGGTATAGCAGCGGAAATATAAAAATTTTAGCCTACTTCCTTTTAACCATTGGATTCGTTAATCGTTATTTCATATAAAGAGGGATAAGAAGAAATACCTTTTGAAGAACAATCTACCGTTGTTAAAGAAGCGCCCACAACTCTTCTCTGAGTTCCCAAGCACGAAGTAAAACACGGTGAGGTTAAGTTAGAATCAACCGTATAAGATGCAACCAAAATAGATTGCCTCTAATTAACCAACACAAGATCAAAGAAAAAGGAGATAGATGAAATTAATCGATCGATGGAAGCCGTATGAATTCTTGTCCACGAACTAGGGGAGTCGAATTCTCTTTCTCTCTCTAAGCTAGGGATTTCGAAAATCACTAGGTGGGATTAGGGAGGCTTAGTCGAAATTCATGTATAGAGGGGGTATATATAATCGCTTGTATCTAAACCCTAGTTAGATAGGAATAGGTTACTTAATAGGAATTCAATTCGGAATAGAATTCCCAATTATTATCTCATTATATATCTAATATATCTAGGATAATAATAAATAACCTAATTGGATAATAATAGGAGTATATTAATCTAATTAAAACTCTTAACTTAATTATCTCTTAATTAATTTAATTCATATTCCTAATCAAATTAGGATTAATGGAATTAAAATAATTCCTTATTATTACATATAAATTTCGGCCCCCCTCTAATTAAATGGGCCTTACTGGGCTCAATTGGGCTTCCATCTATTAATGACATCCATCTCTCTTTTGGTTCCAAGTCTTATGTGTGATCCATTAGGTTCTTACTATTTCTGGCCGTATGCAACTATTAAATTAATTTCTTCAAGAATTATACTTAATCTTTGCATAACGGAATGATGTACTGAGTATGTTATTGGCAAGTCTGTAATCATTCCCCCAGAGTCCGTTAAGAAGACAGGTTGATTCTGTCGTTAACCCTTCCGTATTAGTTACAGTATAATTCGATCCTTTATCAACTACATCCTTGAACTGAATCTTATGACTATGGGTGATGTCAAGTCACATATAGCGAGACGTTCATTTTACTTGTATAGGCCGAATCAACTCAAAATAGATAGGTTAAGTGAAATCTGTATTTCTTACTCTTAAGCTATCACCTTGCAAGGATTTAGAGTCGAGTCTTCCACAAGCGATCCTTGGATGTATCTCCCATTAATCGGGAGTGATAAATGCTCAATCCAATGTATAACTACCCTGAAATTACCTCCTGTGACACCCAACCTTTGCCGTTCACACCCCAGAGTCATCTCTGTTAAGGATCGTGGGACAGCAAGATCAAAGTCTCACATTCAGTAATTCATGATGACCAATTAACATTCCTTTGAGTCTGAGGATTAGTTATACCTATTAATACCAATGAGATGAACAGGTGATAAGGATGAATCTACCCATCCTGTTATCTCAAATCGGATCCCCAATCCTAATGAACGACGTTTCATCGGATCTATGTAACTGTCCAGATATCTATATATATGAAGCTTGTGAGATCAGCTTTCTGTCGGACAGAAGACATTGTTACATACAAGTCTCAACAGTGATATATCAATCCTAAACATATCACTTGACTTGGGGTGGTTTTAAGTTTATTAGTTTATTATTAAGTTTTGTCTCACTTCATGCTTGTATGAACACTTTATAATCACTTTAAACAAACTTACGGATTTCCTTTTATTAGACTTTATTTAGTGCTTAAAAGGGATTGCCTTTATATAGTTGTGAAACATATATCTCATTAAAACAAATGATATAAAGAACAATTCATTTACATTAAGTTTGTATCCTAGAACAATTGTCTATAGGACACTAAACCCCAACACCCGTGAAGTACTTAGACTACGTGGTTCCTAGTCAAGGCGTGTCTAATGCTTGGGACCAAAAATTAGGGCCCGTAAGTTCCGTGGCTTGTCAATTCCTAAGGTTTCCGGAACGTCACTTCCGGTAAGGCAACACCTATATGAATCCCTAAAGATAGCCCAATGGCGTCGAAAATCGCGTTCTCCTACATAATAATCAATTACGAGTATCAAAACAAGCAACAAACATCAACACATATATAGAAAAAGAGATTATGAATCATAAATTATAAATATGGAGAATGTAAATATGAATTACAACCAAGCTTAGTACATAGGATGAGTGCAAGCTAAATAGCAAGTGTAAAGGGAAGAATCCACCCTCAGAACTAGCTAACCGGACTCAAAGTCGTCTCTTAGGACTTGGATGGTGGAGCTTTCGAGCTTGGTGCACGGAGATGGAGCGGAACTTTGATGGAATGCCGGAATCAACGAACAAGCTCTCAAGGTGAAAGAGTTTGGCTATATAAAGCCTAAAAACAAAATCTAACACTACAATGACAAGAGTTTAATCTCAAGAAGGTATATGTTACAAGGTGTGTGTGTGCATGAGTGCTAGTCACTCTTATTTATACACATCAAGCTAGGGGTAAAATTGTAATTCCATAAGGTGCAAGCATGGAGGAGCATGATTTTATGCAGAATTCCCATGATACGCCTGCGTATGGTGTGGAACGCCCCGTGTGTTTGCCCATTCCGTCAGAAATCTCCTGCATGTGGACCAATTCCAGATCTTGTTGTCTCAAACACGCCCCGCGTAGACTGGGATGCACCTCGCGTGTTTGAGTTTCTGAGACTTTATTGCTTGAATTGGGTCTTTTACGCCGGGCGTAACTGAAGCACACCCCGCGTAAATGAGTCTCTGAACTTTTTGTATTGAGGAACTTCCTTACACGCCCCGCGTGTAAGGTGGTACGTCCCGCGTATGGATAGTTGACTCAGGGAGACCATGCAGTCTGACTTTCAGGATTAGGCTAATCATTTCTGACACGTGTTCCACGCCTCGCGCATGGTGGTACATGCCTCGCGTATTGGTGACTAGATCCCACGTGGTGCTTGTGGATAAGTCAATTATTTCTGATCCAGTGTTTCACGCCTCGCGTGAGGAATGATGCGCCCCGCGTGTATGGGTGGATTTTCACTTCTTGCTCGTACCTGAAATACAATTCTCAAGAGCCGAGTTAGCTTGACGTTTTATTTTCTAATATTAATCAAAAATACAGAAAATTAACCGAAAGTACGGAATTTATTTTTATTTCGTTATTTTATTAAAACACTCTATTTTTGCAATTAAACTTATTTATTTCTTCTAAAATTAACCCGTAAATCACGCTAAAAAATAAGGGTAAAATACCCCTATCAGGGGGCTATGGTTAAAGGAGAACCTGCTGATGAAAATAAAGAAGGGGATAATATGGTTGAAGCAGCACAGGCTGAGCTGACCAAGAAAGGGAAGAAAGTGATGGGTGACAAGGAACCCGCTGACCATACTAGACAAGACAAAAAGCGGAAAGCTGACCAATCTGCAAAAGACATTAACACAGCTCCAAGGAAGCTTCGGATAATCTCTAGTGCGAAGAAAGCTGCTACTGAGCAAGCTCAAGGGGAACCTAAGTCAGCGGAAACACAGAAAAGGCAAGTTGAGCCTGAGGAAGAAAGTGAGGAGACACCTGATCAACCCATGAAGAGGAAGAAAACCTCCGGGTTGAAGCCAATAGAAGCTAACCCACTTGACTTCATGATTACTAAGGAATCACATTTCGTGCAGAGTCAAGAAATTGATCTGGAAAAAGTTCCTTCTGGTCAAGAGGAAGAACTGGGTGATACTGAGGGACAGCCTCAAACTGACGTGATGGATCATGCTGCACAAAGTAGATCAATTGATGCTGAGCAAGCTGAGCAGCTCGCTAAGTCACCAGTGAAGGACAAGGTTGTGGAAGGCCTTGATACTGACCTTAACTCCTCCTCTGAGTCTCTTGAGTCTATTCATGTTGATCCTTCTCCACCAACCAAAACTCCTAAGGACAGCACAGACAAGCGCTTCAAACGCAAAGCTCAAAAGCCCAACCTCATCGATTTGATGGATGACTTCCCACTCAGAGATCCAATCACTGACATCACTAAGCTTCAGTTCCAATTCTTCTCCACTGTCACTGAGCCAACTCCGAAACAAATCAAGGAAAAATAAGCCTCTATTTCTCAAGATGAGGAACAAGCCGACCCCAAAACTCCTAAGGGTCCAATTTCTACCGACACTTCTGCTCAACCTTCCACTGAGCAAGTGCTCGAAGTCCATGCTGCTCAACCAAACGAGCTAGCAAAGGAAAATCCTGCTCAAGCCAGCTCTGAGTTGCCTCCATCTCCAAAATCTACTCAACTTCAGACTGACACTGAGCAGGTTAATAACTCTGCTGATCCACCTCTTCCTACTCCTACAAAGCAGTAAGACAATCAGTCAGCTCCTGCTGTTGACCTGGATAAAAGTGCAGCTGCTGACCAAGCTAGCACCTCCACTTCTCAGCACCAAACACCTCCTCCATCCGGTGCTGCCAAGATTCCGCCCCTTGAGCAAAACATTGATGAATCCTATGCTTACCTACATGCTTCTGAGTCTGGCAGGAAAATTATTGACTCAGCTCAAGCTCTCCTTCAGGATATTCATCAAACTCATACCGATGCTACTGGGTCTCTTCATGTTGAGCCCACACAAATCTCCTCAGTCACTCAGCTTCTGACCGAAATTAAGGGTCTCAAAGACTTGATGAGTGTCATGACGTCTTTTGCATCTCAACAGCCCAAGCAAGAGTCTCTAGTGAAGCTGGCTGAACTCCAGCTGATGATGGTGAACTATATAAATTCCATCCAAGGTCAACTCAATACCTTATCAGCTGCGAACTCAACATATGCAACCTCTTCTGAGGTCAATCAACACTTCTCCCAGCTGACCTCTGAGCTGACCGGCGCTCGTGAACTAATCTCCTCCTCCTCTCAGTGCTCCATCGAACAGATTGGTGAAGCCATTCGCCTACTCAACCTGAGTAAAGAGGAAATGGACACTGACCAAGTGAAGACCAACGAGATTATGCAATGCACTCAATCCACCCTTGCGCAGGTCCGGCACACCAATGCTCAACGTCAAACATATGACACTGCCCTGCTCAAGATGTATCATCAATCCTATGCCCGGATGACAGAATCGATAACTTGGATCGGGAAATCTCAAGAGTATATGCTAATTATGCTCAGTGCCAACATTAAAATCCCCGCTTCAAGTATGGCCGATGGTATGTGTTGAAACACCTTTCCACAAAATTTTGATTTGACAAAATCATCCATGATCAAGAGGCAATTAAATTTAGATGCTTTGATTTAATTGTACTAATATGTTTGTTCAATATTGAGTGCAAAAATATATAAAGTAAAGACATGACAAAAGTCAGCACAAGCAAAGCTAAGTAGAACGAAACTCAGTATGACAGAATGGAAGCTGAGTGGAGTAAAACTTAGAAGCAAAACAAAGCTGACTAAAGTTGAAGATTTCTTCAGGAGTGGTTAAACAGAACGGAGCTGACCTAGAAGGAACTCAGCATGAACGTTGAACATTCGAAGAGAACAAACGAAGCTGAGTGATAGTCAGGACAGCATGAAGGATCCGTTCACTAAAGGACAAAGTCTGCCAATCTTCTGCACCAATAATTGGAACCTCGAAGGCACCTAAAAGACTAATTCCAAGAGTCATGGGACGCTGGATTATTGGAAACAGACAACTGGCACAAAAAGACAAACCAAACGCAAGAAGACAAACCTGACGCCTGAAGAAAATAGAGAAAGGGAATGGCGGTGCAGTCTGAAGCTGTCCAGAAATTGTTCCCCAAAAGAGCCGTTTTGGTGTTAATGGTTAAGACATTTCAAAACGATCAAATCTACAGATTTCCTTCTATAAAAGGACAATCGAAAAACTTGGATATATACTCAAGGATCAAAAGAAAAATACAAGAGAGAAAGTTTCAAAAGCACTCAAATACAAAAAGGGATCTTACACCAACTTTTCTATTCTATGTGTAAATGCTAGATTGATTTGTAATCATCTAAAGTGTTCTTTAGTTCAAAAAGAACAAGTCTGTTATTAATAGGAATATTGAGAGTGTAAAGCTGAGTGCTTGGTTGTAAGCATTTCAGTGGTAGAAAAATCTAGGTGCTGGGTTGTAGCACTTAGTAAGAGTTGAGTAGACGAATAGAGGAAGGTACTCTTGCATATTCAACTGCCTTGTAATTGGTTTGTGCTCTACCTTTAAAGAGCTCAGTATTGGATTCAAAAAGCCCAGAGGACTCTGGGGTCTGGACGTAGGCAGAGAGACCGAACCAGGATAAGTGATACTGAGTAATCTCTAAACTCTCTCTTATAATTGCATGTGTTGTTTGCTTTATTTACTCGGCATATAAATTGCCTAAGCTAATCTTGAGTAAGTAAGTGGTGCTGAGTTAGAAGCTGACCTCCAAGAGTGTCACTTCTTAACTCTCAAGAAAACAACTTTGGTCAACATCTGACTAAAGCTGTCCTGAGATATATCTTACCAAGCTGACCAAAGGCTAAGTTAATAAATTCACAAAATATCTTACAGTCAGCTTAATTAAAACGCGAAAAAGTTATATTAGTTCCTAACCCCCCCCCCCCCTTGGAACTAATTACCAGGGACCAACAAGTGGTATCAGAGCCTAAGCTCACTACTCAAAGATTTAACAATCTTGAGCTGATCCCTAAAAATGGGTGAGAATAGCACTCGGTTCCTTCCAGGAAACCAAACAACACAGATACTCCCTGAGGGACTATCAATCACTAGACCTCCCCTATTCTTTAGGTCAAATTATACATTCTGGAAGAATAGGATGAAAAACTTTATTCAAGCCACAAACATGAGTGCATGGCTTGCAATTATTCAAGGTCCACATGTGCCATACAAAACTGTTAACGATGAGAAAATTGTTAAAAGTGAGGCTGAGTGGACAGAGGATGACTTCAGAAAATTACAAAATAATGCTTCGGCTATAAACATGCTTCACTGTGCGTTAGATGCTGTAGAATACAATAAGATTTCAGGTTGCGAGTCAGCACAGGAGATTTGGAAGAAGCTTGAAGTAACCTATGAAGGCACAAGCAAAGTTTCAGGTTGCGAGTCAGCACAGGAGATTTGGAAGAAGCTTGAAGTAACCTATGAAGGCACAAGCAAAGTTAAGGAGTCTAAAGTCAATCAACATATGAGACTCTATGAGCTGTTTGAGATGAATGAGAATGAAGACATCTCAGAAATGAATGCAAGATTCACAAATATTATAAATGAGCTAAAAAGGCTTGGAAAGAACTTCACTGAAGAGGAACATGTGAAGAAAATTCTGAGAAGTCTGCCTAAGAGTTGGCAAGCAAAGAAAACAGCCGTAGAAGAAGCTCAAGACCTGACTACCTATAAATATGATGAGCTGATCGGATCCCTGCTGACCCATGAAATCTCTATGAAAAACTTCGAAGCCAAAGAGAAAGAAAAATCTGAAGATAAGAAACAAAAGTCACTTGTCATGAAAGCTGACTCGACTGAAGCTGAGTCAACTAATGATGAGGAAATAGCCATGTTCACCAGAAAAATGAAGAAGCTGTTCAGAAGAAATGATAGGAACGGTAAAAGGTCATTTAGAAGAAATGACAAGTATAAAGCCGAGTCAAGTGACAAGTACAAGAAGGACAGCTCGAAGTCTGTCACATGATTTGAGTGTCATCAAACTGGGCACATCAAGTCAAGCTGTCCCAACCTCAAAAAGGAGAAGAAGGGAAGCAAAAAGGCTATGGTAGCCACATAGAGTGACAGTGATGTGTCAACATCATCCGAAGCTGAGCAAAATGAAACAGCCAACATATGTTTCATGGCAGATGATGGAGCTGACCAATCCCAATCTGAGCAAGCTGACCTCTCTGAAGATTCCGAGCAGGAGGAAAACAACAATGAGGTAACATCCTTACTTTTTCTTAGAAATGAAATGGTAAATGCCCTGAGTGACTTATATACACTAACTAAGAAGTGTAACAAAAAGATTAAAGCACTCAGTAGGCGCTGTGATGAGATTGAAGAGGTCAAACTGAGTGACCTCCGATATCTTCTCCAGGACAATTCTGACTTGCATACCAACATGCAAATCCTACATAAGTTTGTCACGGAGGTTCAATCTGAGTCAAAGAAACTTAGAAAGGATATCACAGTGTTACAGAGTCAAGGGAAGGGCTCAAATAGAAATAAACCCCATGTTGAGTACGCAAATACTAGTCAGCATAAGCAATTTACTCAATGTGAGTGTTGTGGAAAAAGGGGACACACAAAGGATGTGTGTTGGCATAACAAGCGGATTGTCCAATGTGACTTCTGCGGAAGAAAATGGCATACCACAAAAGTATGTTGGCATGCCCAACACAATAATGCTGACCATACTCAGTTCAACCCACAAAGGGTACCTTTTTGTGATTTCTGTGGTAAGCCAGGCCACACCACAAAAGTATGCCGTCACAAGTTAAAATATGATTTTGCACCTGTTTATACTAACAAGAAAGGACCCAAAAGGAATTGGGTACCTAAAAATGAATAGTTTAAACTGCAGGTCAGCTTGACATGCGTGGAGAAGTCAAAACTATGGTATATAGACAGCGCATGCTCAAGGCATATGACAGGTGATGAAACTCAGTTCATCACACTAGAGCTTAAACGAGGTGGAAGTGTAAGCTTTGGAGACAACAAGAAGGGTAAGATAGTCGGCTCAGGTACTATCGGAGGTAACCCAACCATTGAGTTTGTCTCCTTAGTTAAAGGTCTCAAATACAATCTGCTGAGTGTAGCTCAGCTTTGCAAGAGCGGCAGAAGGGTTGTATTTGATGATACTAAGTGTCAAATACTCGAGGGAAATACAAATGAATTAATTTTAACTGCCCCTCGTGTAGAAAATGTATACATGTTAAACTTAGAAAAACAGTTTTCTAAAAACATATGCTTAGTGTCTAAAGAGGACAACTCCTGGCTATGGCATAGAAGACTTGGGCATGTCAGCATGGACCTTCTTGCCAAATTAGCTAGAAAGCAATTAGTTGAGGGATTACCCAAGTTAAAATTTGAAAAAGATCAACTGTGTAAAGCCTGTCAGTAAGACAAACAAACTAAAAAGTCATTTCATAGCAAAAATATTGTCTCAACCAAAAGACCATTGGAATTACTACACTTGGATCTTTTTGGACCTATCCAGCCACTTAGCTTGGGAGGTAAGAAATTTTCCTTGGTTATTGTAGATGATTTCTCTCGGTACACTTGGATCATCTTGTTGAGTTGCAAGGATGAAACCTTTGAGATGTTTACCACAATGATCAAAAAGCTTGAAAATGACAAAGACCTAAGAGTAGCTCACATTAGAAGCGACAATGGTGGAGAATTCAAAAACCAATAGTTTGATGAATTCTGTGAAACCAGTGGTATTGACCACAACTTCTCTGCTCCTAGAACACCTCAACAAAATGGGGTCGTTGAAAGGAAAAATAGAACCATTGTCGAAATAGCTAGGACAATGCTGAGTGAAAATAGGCTTCCAAAGTACTTCTGGGGTGAAGCTGTTCACACAGCATGTTACATACTGAATAGGGCTCTAGTTAGACCTATACTTAAGAAAACCCCATATGAGCTTTGGAAAGGACGAAAGCCCAACATTGGATACTTTCGTGCCTTTGGGTGTAAATGCTTTATACTCAATACAAAAGACAACCTTGCTAAATTTGATGCTAAAGCTGACGAGGCAATCTTTTTAGGGTACTCAACAAATAGTAAAGCATATAGAGTATTTAATAAAAGAACTCGGGTTGTAGAAGAGTCTGTACATGTTGAGTTCGATGAAACTGACCCTACAGGTAAGTCAGCTCAGCCTGAAGAAGATGAACCAGGCTCAGCTTCCGCTGATCAACCAGAAGCCTCTGTGTCAACTATACAAGAGCTGACCCAAGGTAAGCAAGAAATTGAAATATCATTTGCTGACCAATCTATTCCTGTAGAGATTGTAGAAAAACCTCTTCCAAACGACTCAACACTGCCCAAGGAAATAAAAATCCCAAGAGGACATACAGAACAAGCCATTCTTGATGCCGCCAACAACAAATTAATGACCAGAGATCAACTTAGAAAATACCTCAGCAATGTTGCATTCGTCTCAATACATGAGCCAAAGAACTTTGCTGATGCTGAGCAAGATGAATATTGGATCAATGCTGTGCAAGAAGAGCTTGACCAATTCACCAGAAATGAGGTATGGAATTTAGTACCCAAACCTAGGAATCAAAAGCCCATAGGAACCAAGTGGGTCTTTAGAAATAAGCTAGATGAGCATGGAAATGTGATCAGAAACAAAGCTCGACTTGTAGCCCAAGGCTACAGTCAGCAAGAGGGTATAGACTATGGAGAAACATTTGCTCCTGTTGCTAGATTATAAGCTATACATATATTGTGTGCCTATACCAGTTACATGAATTTTAAACTATATCAAATGGATGTGAAAAGTGCATTTCTTAATGGCTTTATAAACGAAGAGGTATATATTAATCAACCTCCTGGGTTTGAAGATCCAAAATTTCCAAACCACGTTTATAAACTCAAAAAGGCCCTGTACGGCCTAAAGCAAGCTCCAAGAGCTTGGTATGAGAGGTTGACCAACTTCCTGCTGACCAGGAACTATGTCAGGGGAAAAGCTGACACAACCTTGTTTATTAAGAAAAAGGGTAAACATACCCTACTTGCACAAATATATGTAGATGATATAATTTTTGGTGCTACTGACGAATCTTTGTGCAAAGAATTTAGCCAACAGATGCAAACTGAGTTCGAAATGTCCATGATGGGTGAACTCAACTTCTTCCTTGGACTTCAAATCAAGCAAGGTAAGAATGGCATCTTTATAAGTCGGTCTAAGTACACCAAGGAAATGTTAAAGAAATTCAGCATGGTAGATTGCAAACCAATATCAACCCCCATGGGTACTGATACTGTCTTATGCAAGGATGAGAAGAGTAAGTCAGTTGATAGTAAACTCTATCGAGGTATGATAGGTTCTTTACTCTATCTCACAGCCAGTAGACCGGATATTCAATACTCAGTATGCTATTGTGCTAGATATCAAGCTGACCCCAGGGAATCTCATCTAACTGCTGTAAAAAGAATTTTTAGATACTTGCAAAGCTCAGTTGATGCAGGTCTATGGTATCCAACCTCAAATGACTTCACACTCATTGGATATACTGATGCTGACTATGGACGAGATAAGCTAGAACGGAAGAGTACTTCAGGAGGATGTCATTTCCTTGGAAGCTGTCTAGTATCTTGGGTCAGCAAGAAGCAATCATCCGTAGCCCTATCTACAACTGAAGCTGAGTACGTGGCTGTTGGAAGCTGTGTTGCTCAAGTCCTATGGATAAAGCAACAGCTTGAGGATTATGGTGTCAAAACAAAGACAATAGAGATCAAATGTGACAACAAAAGTGCCATTAATCTATCAAAGAACCCAGTCCAACACAGCAGGATGAAGCATGTTAGCATAAGGCATCACTTCATCAGAGATCATGTACTAAAAGATGAGATCAAGCTGACCTATGTGCCAACAAATGATCAGCTTGCAGATATCTTCACAAAGCCCTTGGCACGAGAACAATTCAACACACTAAGGGAAGCAATTGGTATGTCAAATCCACTCTAACTAAATCTGTATTGAATAATTGTCATATGAGTGGAACTTTGAATGATTGTGCAAATGCCATGTTGAGTAAAATATCTTCTCCTTACTAAGTTTGATAATGAAAGAGCCACCATATGCTGAATTGACATATATATTGAGTGATGATACTGAGTAGGCATAAAAGCTGAGTAAACATCCTATGCTGAGTAGATAAACATATTGAGTAATTACTCTATGCTGAGTAAATACACATGCTGAGTGAGTAACGTAGGTTGAGTTAATTAGAGATAGAGAAATTATCTTCACAAAAGTTAGGTACTCAATATCGTGAATGCTTCGAATTCTAGCAAAACCTAGTAAAAAAACCCACTCGCGTAAAATGAACCTACACGTGTAACCTCTGGCTCCTTGGGAAGACGCACAATAATGGAAAATCCCATGCGCCGAAGATGTCATAAATGACAGAATTTTTGTCGGTTGAACGTCCCTAGGTAAAAACGGCTAGTTAATGATTAAGGGCCGCCGTAAATTTATATAAAAAGTGGAAGAATCCCCACTCTTCACTCCTTACGCTTGTAATCTCCTGAAATCGAACTTCTTTCTCTCTCTAAAAACCTCAAAACCTTCAAAAATGGCTCCCGGCAAAAATAAAACCCCTAAAACTCAAACCACAGACAAATCCACTGACCACGCGGGTCCTTCGACGGAAATAGAAAGGAAAATGATCAAAGTACATTCAAAGGTCAACAATCTGGAGGTCTTAAAATGCCGATGGTTTTCTCCAAGTTTTGTCTCATCGGAGAAACCATTCTGTGAATGGATCGAGAAGAACAAGTGGAAAGGTCTCTTCTCTCTTTCAGGAACAACCTATCCCAGGTTAGTACGGGAATTCTACTCGAATCTACGTGTTGATGCAAATGACTCTGACTATTTGGAGACCATCGTTAAAGGTCAGAAAATCATTGTAACCCCTGCCTATCTAGCCACATTACTAGATTTACCAAACGAAGGAATTCAATTTAGAACGACAAAGGAGAAAATGCCAAAAGACACAACTGAGAAGCTTAAGGGGTTCTGTAAACCCAAAGATCATAAGGGTGAAATACCCAGCACCTGTATGGGTAAAGAACAAAAGATGGTCCACTTCATGCTAACCAAATTTATCTTCCCCAAACTCAGCTCAGCTTCATCCGCATCAAACTTTGAACAGTGCTTCATCTGGCACATGTTGACCTATACTTCGTTCAATCTTCCCGTCTTTCTAGTTGGAGCGTTTCAACGAAGTGGTAAGAAACTCCGCTTGGGCTCACTCATTACAAAAATTATACAGGACAAGCAAATAGAGACGGTGAATGAAACAAGTACATTGGGAAGTGAAATTACTGCAGTTCTACTGGATGGACTGTTGTACAATCAACCCTTGAAGGGATATGAAGAAGCTGGAGATGCTGAGGAAGATGAAGAAACTGAGCAACCAAAAATTGAGCCTGAAGCTGTGCCTGCAAAAGATGTTGAGGCTCATGCTGAGTCACCTGAGAAAGCTCAGCCTGAGAGAAGAAAGAAGAGAAAGTCTGTAGAAACCTGCTCAAAAAACATTCATGTTGTCCCAAAGAAAGTAAGGCTTTCATTAAAAGAAAAAGCTAAAGCTGACAAGGCTAAGGAGCAAGCTGAGTTAGTTGAGAAAAGAAAAAGGCAAGAAGAGCCTGAGGATGAGGAAGAAGAAACTTCAGAATCCCCCTTAAAGAAAAGGAAAAAGGGTAACTCCTTAAAGATAGTGGAAGCTGTCCCACTAGCCTCTACTCAACCTGAGGGTCATGGAACTGACCAAGAAAAGGAAGCTGTAGAAGAAACTGAGCAACATGTTGAGCACCAGGAAGCTAATACTGAGCAGGAAGAATATCCCAATGTTGAGAAATCTCAGGATAATGCTGAGCAGAGAGAGAAAGAAAGTAATGTTGTTGAGGGTCCTGTTGAGCAACTTGTAGAAGAGACAGTTGCTATTGAGTCCAGTGAAGGTGTTCGAACTGACCATTCACCACCAAGAGCTGAGACACGGCGAAGACTCAAAAAGAAAACGCAAAAGCAAATTGATCTCATGGACGACTTTCCCATTGATGAACTTGAAACTGACCTCTCTACAATCCAGTTCCAGTACTTCTCCAATGAAACTGAGTCACCACCAGAAAATCCAGTAGAAAAACAAGCCTCTGTTACTCAGGATGAGGAACAAGCCAAAAACCCTGCAGATTCAATTCAAACTACTCAAGTTGAGCCAACTCCTGCCTCAACTCCACCTCCAACACAACATGTTGATGACTCAACTCATCCAATCAATCAAAGTCCAAGTACCAATCAAGGTACTCAATCTGATAGAGAACCAACTCCTCCACCACCATCAAACTCTGTACCAGCCTCTGAGTCTAATACTGCTAAGTTTGCATACTTGAATGCTACTGAGTCTGGCCGACGTGTCATTACTTCTGCTCAGTCCTTGCTTCAAGATTTCAATACTACTCAAGCTGATGGTCACTAATCTACTCAAGCTGAGTCCTCCCACCTGTCAGGTATTACTCAACTTCTGAATGAACTTCAAGGACTAAAGGATATGGTTAGCGTTATCACTGCGGTTCAAACCCAGCAACCGAATCAAGGGCAAATAGCAAAACTGACTGGACTAGTGCTTACAATGGCCACCCATATAAACTCGCTTGAAGGCAAAATTCATCAACTGTCAGAAGTCAATCCAGGGTATGTCACTTCCACTGAGCTTCAAAGCTACTTTGCTAAGCTAACAGCGGAACTGACCACCTCTCGTGCAACTGCCAATCTTGAGTCTGCTACGTCTGCTGAATTGCAAGACTGCTTTGCCAAGCTGTATGCTGAGCTGACCAAATCAAGTCCCCCCAGCAATGCTGAGTTTGCCACCTCTACTGAACTTCAACAATGCTTCACCAAGCTTCATACTGAGCTGACCAGTACACGTGACTTAGTATCCTCCTCTTCTCAGTGTACTATTGACCAATTAAGTGAAGCAGTCCGACTACTCAACATCGACAGAGCCCAGATGGATGTTGATCCCATCTCCAACACTGAACTCATGAGCTTTTCACAAGCTATCATGAAGGCCATGCGCATCAACAATGGCCAGCGCATGTTTTATGATTCTGCTCTGCTGAAACTGTTCCATCAAGCTTTTGGACAGATCACAGGCTCACTCACCTGCCTGAGCAAATCTCATGAATGCCTCCTCAGCATGATCAGTAGCTCTCTTCGGGTTCCTAGGCATATCCAGGACGATAGTGTCCCAGTTATTGATGGCTTGGGTTAAAGCACCAAAAGGCTTCAGCGCTACTCCCATTATCTCTCCTCTGCAGCACGAAATGAAACTTTCCTCTACAAACCCGATGATGGCAAAACGGGGGAGACAAGTCAAGGAGGAACTCAGCGTCAAGGAGGAACTCAGCCTCAGCCTGTAGGTAATGCTTCTAGAAGCAAAGAGAAAGAGAAAGGAAAAGGAATTGCTCACGCTGATCACTCAGCTCAGAAAAAGAAGAAGTAAAACTAGCTTAGTCAATGTCTAAGACTTAGCTTTATATCCTGTCTTTAAATATATGGTTGTTTGTTGTTTAGGTTAATATGTTTTTGTTGTTGCTTAAATCAATATAACAAGTATTAGTTGTCTTCCTGATCTGACTAATCAACTTTGAACAAACAAATCAAAAAGATTAAACACATTAACACTAAAAATAAACTGAGAGACAACATACTTCCAAAACTGACTTAAATCCAAACAAGCTCAAAACTAAAACTGAGTCAGTATACACAAATGTCTTAAGTCTAATCAAATTAGATCTTGGAATGTTTAGAATAAAGTTAAGACAAAATGTGTGCAACCCTTACGGGGGAGTCATCTCAAAAATATCAATCATGGGGCAACTTATAACTGAGTTCTGTAATTATGTATTTTGCCAACATCAAAATGGGGGAGTTTGTTGAAACACCTTTCCACAAGATTTTGATTTGACAAAATCATCCATGATCAAGAGGCAATTAAATTTAGATGCTTTGATTTAATTATACTAATATGTTTGTTCAATATTGAGTGCAAAAATATATAAAGTAAAGACAGGACAAAAGTCAGCACAAGCAAAGCTGAGTAGAACGGAACTCAGTATGACAGAATGGAAGCTGAGTGGAGTAAAACTTAGAAGCAAAACGAAGCTGACTAAAGTTGAAGATTTCTTCAGGAGTGGTTAAACAGAACGGAGCTGACCTAGAAGGAACTCAGCATGAACGTTGAACATTCGAAGAGAACAAACGAAGCTGAGTGATAGTCAGGACAGCATGAAGGATCCGTTCACTAAAGGACAAAGTCTGCCAATCTTCTGCACCAATAATTGGAACCTCGAAGGCACCTAAAAGACTAATTCCAAGAGTCATGGGACGCTGGATTATTGGAAACAGACAACTGGCACAAAAAGACAAACCAGACGTAAGAAGACAAACCTGACGCCTGAAGAAAACAGAGAAAGGGAATGGCGGTGCAGTCTGAAGCTGTCCAGAAATTGTTCCCCAAAAGAGCCGTTTTGGTGTTAACGGTTAAGACATATCAAAACGATCAAATCTACAGATTTCCTTCTATAAAAGGACAATCGAAAAACTTGGATATATACTCAAGGATCAAAAGAAAAATACAAGAGAGAAAGTTTCAAAAGCACTCAAATACAAAAAGGGATCTTACACCAACTTTTCTATTCTATGTGTAAATGCTAGATTGATTTGTAATCATCTAAAGTGTTCTTTAGTTCAAAAAGAACAAGTCTGTTATTAATAGGAATATTGAGAGTGTAAAGCTGAGTGCTTGGTTGTAAGCATTTCAGTGGTAGAGAAATCTAGGTGCTGGGTTGTAGCACTTAGTAGGAGTTGAGTAGACGAATAGAGGAAGGTACTCTTGCATATTCAACTGCCTTGTAATTGGTTTGTGCTCTACCTTTAAAGAGCTCAGTATTGGATTCAAAAAGCCCGGAGGACTCTGGGGTCTGGACGTAGGCAGAGAGGCCGAACCAGGATAAGTGATACTGAGTAATCTCTAAACTCTCTCTTATAATTGCATGTGTTTTTTGCTTTATTTACTCAGCATATAAATTGCCTAAGCTAATCTTGAGTAAGTAAGTGGTGCTGAGTTAGAAGCTGACCTCCAAGAGTGTCACTTCTTAACTCTCAAGAAAACAACTTTGGTCAACATCTCACTAAAGCTGTCCTGAGATATATCTTACCAAGCTGACCAAAGGCTAAGTTAATAAATTCACAAAATAACTTACAGTCAGCTTAATTAAAACGCGAAAAAGTTATATTAGTTCCTACCCCCCCCCCCCCCCCTTGGAACTAATTACCAGGGACCAACAGTATGGAGGTTTTCAAAGGTGTACGAGATAGTACGAGTCAACTGCAACTGTACTCATCCAAACTGACTCGTGCTGTTCAACAGGGGATCTTCTATGCTCCTTCTCCTCCATCTCATAATGCTGGCAAAACGGGGGAGAAAGCACGAACTCAGCAGAAAACGGGGGAGACATCTAAGCCAGCTATCGAAACTCAATAGAAGCCTGGTTCAACTTCTGCTGACCCGAGCACCCGCACTCAGCAACAACGAACTGCCCAAACCAAACCTAAGTCGAATCAAGTTCAAGCCAACATTAGGAAGTAGTGCTAGCAATAGTCTATAGTGCTTGTAACTTGTATTTTATGGCATGTTAAGCTGAGTTATATAATTTATAAGCATCTTTTATTCAAACTGACTTTACATATGCGATGCTTAATTGTTGTGCTTATATGTTGATCTGTCATATTTAACTAATCGTTGAACAACAAATTGAATCTTGTGAACATAAGGACTATACAAGTAAAATTTACTCAGCATACAACTTTGATACCTATAATTGACACTGAGTAATAACTAATTGTTCCAAGCATTAACCTTCTTCTAAATGCTGACCTAGGCTCATCTGAATTAGATCTTGGAAGGTCCAGAGTTGAACTAAGTCAGTAAAGGCTTGTTTTAATTTTACTCGATTAGATCTTAGAAGGTTTAGAGTTAATTTAAGTCAATAGATGCAACCCTTACGGGGGAGTAACTTCAGAAGAATAAAAGGTAAATCAATCATGGGGAATCTCAATGCTGAGTTCCATAATTAAATATTTTTGCCAACATCAAAATGGGGGAGTTTGTTGAAACACATTTCCACATGATTTTGATTTGACAAAATTATTTAAGTTAATCCTATGATTAAGACAATTAAATTTAAGTGCTTTGATTTAATTGTACTAATGTGTTTGTTCAATATTGAGTATATTAAATGAGAACAGAAATAAAAAATAAGATAAAACGAAGTCAGCATGAGCCACAGAAGCTGAGTAGAACACAACTCAGCATCATAGAAGAAAAGTCTTCTTCAGAACAAACGCTTGAAGACGAAGCTGACCGAAGAAGCTGAGTAGAACATAACTCAGCCTCGTCAAAAATAAAGATCAAAGGCAACATCAATTAAGTCAAGCTGAGTGTTCGACAGGACAATACCAATGATCTGTTAACTAGAAGACAAAGCCCGACAAAGGTCTGCGCCGATTCAGAAGCCTCAGAATTACGCCAAGAGACCTTTTCGAGACGCATGGATCACCTGTCGCTTTGCAAGAAGACAAACCTGGCGCTAGAAGACGAAACCTGGTGCAAGAAGACGAAACTGGCAAGCCTGGAGACTGCAAATTTCAAACGACGGGATTGGCCTGCAAATCTATATGCTGCCCAATGAATGATGCAAGAAGACCGTTTGAATTCAACGGATATGTCCGAATTCAAATGATTGAAGCATCAGATTTTACTATAAAAGGACAAGTTCATCACTTGGATCCTTTGCCGAATTACAAAAAAGAGAGAGACAAGCAAAATCTTCACAAGAGTGAAAATCCAAAAGAGAAGCTGTCCAATTAGAAAAAGCAAGTTCTTACACCCAAATCAAATCTCTGTGTAAAAGTCTAGAGTGAATTTGTATTCATCTAAAGTGTTCTTCATCTATAAAGAAAAAATTTGTATCAATTGTAAAGATTGAGAGAGTGGTGCTGAGTACTCGGTTTTAGTACTCAGCGGTAGAGAAAATCTGAGTGTTCGGTTATAGCGCTCAGTAGGATTGAGTAGACGAATAGAGGAAGGTACTCTTACATACTCAATTGTTTTGTAAACGGTTTGTGCTCTACCTTTAAAGAGCTCAGTAGTGGATTGAAAAAGCCCAGAAGGATTCTGGGGACTGGACGTGGGCGGTGAGGCCGAACCAGGATAAGACTGCTAAGTAATCTCTAACCCTTCTCTTGATATATATATGTATGTGTTGCTTGCTTAAATTACTCAGTGCATAATTGTATAAACCGACGCTGAGTAATCAGAGTGCTGAGTTGGAAACTGACCTAAGTGTTATTTCCCAACTCACAAGTAAAACAGTTCTAGTCAGCCTCTGACCAAAACTGTCTTGCATCGCGCTCAGCCTTGCTGACCAAAACTGAGTAAAATTATTTAAAGAATTAAATTGAGTCAGCATAATTAAGCGAAAAAGTTACATTAGTTCCTAACCCCCCCCCCTTGGAACTAATCCTATTACATTACACGGGACCAACAGCTTTTGCTTGGGAGGAATTTATAATTTGAAGGTAGTGGCCTGATTGGCAAATAGCTGTTAGCTTATCACTTTTTGGTACTGATTTGACTAATTGATTGTGTAAACTTCGTTTGGTAAAACTTTTTTTTGAAACCTTGTTTGGAAAAATTTAGCTGATTGCTAAAAACTGTTTGTGTAAAGTGATAAATAAGGATACGATAAAACCTTCATTTGGGGTTAAATGATAGTAATTATGGATAAAAATGTTCTTAAAAAGAGATGAAGCAATAAGGTAATTGAAAAAGCTCCTAAGACTAGCGTTTTCAAAATTAGCTTTTTGGACCCAATAAACTATTTCAAACCTCTCTTTACCAAACACCACTATTAGAAGTTTGACTATTCAAAACCTTTAAAGTGGCCCAAACCTTTAATTTTACACCAAAAAAACTCTTTACCAAACGGGACCAGAGTAAAAAAAGTGAAATGATTAAAAACTAATAAGATTAATAAAATTGTATTTACACGAAATGCCACTTTTGGCGTTTACGTTTCGCTGCATAACTCTAGCGTTTTCTGCACATGTCTTTTAAAAAAATTATTTCTTAAATATCATTTTCTTTGTATTGTATTTTATTTTTACCGCTTATTGCTCATGTTGTTTGGCTTGTCTTTTCTTTGATTTGCTTCATTTTCAGTGTTGACATTTATTTATTTTCCTATTTTTACGTTTGAATTTTTGTTCGTCTTTGTTTATGGTATTAGGATTTCTTTTTCTATCGTGTTGTATTGTTTCTTTTTGTATTTTTTTTGTCGTTGTCGTTTTTTTGTATTGTATTTCGAAATGGTGAAAGTAGATAAGAAATTGGATTTTGGTATTTCTTCTGATAAAGATAATCAGTCGACTTATCTGATTCTAATGATTATGAAGATAAACCTTTGGTTGAATTGATTTCTAATAATCGAAGTAGAAAATTCTTTTTAAGTGTGATTTTGGGAAAAAAATATAGCATGGTGATTAAAATAAAGAACTTCCACGAAAAATAATGTTCTGAAGAATTTTGAGTCTTCTAATTATAATGATAGGAATGGAGTGGAAAGATCATTTAGAAGAAGATAATGAAGAATTCAAGAAACAAACCATCAAAGAAGTCATTGAAAATGGTTTTTTAGTAAATTTCTTTTGGGGAAGTTTCAATTATTCGAAAATTGGACGCATATATATTGTTTCACTATATTTTATACAGTTTTATATAATTTTGTTGTGTTGTTTCTGGTTGTGTTTTTTCGAAGTTGTTTGTTGTGCGAGATTATATGAAATATGTATAAATTTGAGGGCATGGGAAGAAATCGAATGAAATTATAAAAAAATTATAAAAATTGTTTGTAACCGTGTTTTTTAGTGGACTTCATTCACTTTCATGTGGGTCAATTTTATTTTTAATCATTTTAAATGAAATATTTTTGTTATTTATTATTTATTATTTTGATAATATTATCTGCTAGTTATATACGATTCTTCTGTTTTCGGTCATTTTTAACGAAGAAGTTATATTGTGTGTGCTTGTTTTTTAAATATTGTGTTGATTTTTCTTCTATTTATAATTGATAAGTTAATTGTTTAAAAAAATATTTATTTTTGTTTGTTTTGTTAGATTTGGAATCATATTTAGATTTAAGTAAGGATTGGGATGCTAATATTCAAATAGTTAGTAACGTTTGTGTTTTGATATATATAAAATCAAGGTTGAGTAAAGAGTATAGAATTTTATTTAGGAAGAGTTGCTTTGGTAAGTTTGCTAAAGTGGGTGATTTGGCATATCATAATCGGCTTATTCGGTCGATTAAGAAGATAGTTCATCAATTTATATAAAAGTTGGTGGTATGAGAGTAAAGTTTGGGTTTGAAGATTTCATTTAGTAGTGGATTGAGTTTTTTTTTTTTTTTTGAAAATAAGGAATTCTCTGCTTGAGGAGGAAGGTTGTAAATTCAAAAGTACTTTAGTGGAAATGTGAAAGTTATTAAAAGACGTGGAAAATATTTGCTTGACTGAGTAGAAGATTAAGTGGGATTGTGATAAGGACCAGAGTAAGGTTTTATGGTTTATTTTTTGAATGTTTTCATCGTTGTTGGGAAAGACAGATAAAAAGTATGTACCCATGTATCATTTTGACTAGGTTTTCGTAGACTCTAATTATTCTTGGCGTCAAGAATTTTTTTTATTGATGTATAATAGAAATCTGAGAATGAAAGCTTGATCATGGACAAGTCGTCTGCCCAAATGATGTTTCTTTCGACCCCTCGAGGAAGAAAGCTCGATCAAGAAAGGCGCCCTTGGAAGATGAAATGGAGGTGAGCCCAGATGATGTGACTCTCACAGTTGAGGGGGAGGCTCAATTTGCGCAACTGGATATTGTCTTTGTGGTTATCTTATTATTGCTTTCTTTTTATGCACTTTTAATGTTTCCTTTAGGTTTTTAACCTTTTTCATTTAGCTTTGGGCCCGACGTCATCAAGAGATCATGTTTCGTTGGGTGATCCCAAAGTCGATCTTTCCTGTTGAGAACAATGATGGAAAATAGGCTAACGTATGGCAGCGGAAATATAAAATTTTTAACCTTTTTTCCATTAACCCAATATTCGTTAATCGTTATTTCATATAAAGAGGGATAGAAGGAAATACCTTTTGAAGTTCTATCTACCGTTGCAATCGAAGTGCCCACAACTCTTACTCCGAGTTCCCGAGCACAAGACAAAAACACAATCCAAAATCAAGTTAGATATCAACCGTGTAAAAGCAATCAAGAATAGATTGCCTCTAATAAATCAACACAAGATCAAGGAATAAGAGAAAGAGATGAAAATCAATTGAATCGGGAGGAAACGGTGAATGATCTCGTCCTTAACTATGGGGGTCGAAATTCTCTTTCTACGGCAGACTAGGGTTGGCCGAAATTTACATATAGCTCTCTTGTATCTAAACCCTAGTTAGATAGAATTAGGTTACTGAATAAGAATTTAATTCGGAATATAATTTTTATTTATTATCTATAATTATATCTAAATATAAAGATAATAATAATAACCTTTTAGGATAATAATAGGAGCAATTTAATCTCATTAAACCTCCTAACTTATTTATCTTTTAATTAATTTAATTCACAATCATAATCTAATTAGGATTGCTTAAAATCAAATTAATTTCTTTATGCATTCAATACATAAAAATCGCCCCCTCTATTTACTGGGCCTTGGTGGACTCAGTTGGGCTTCCATCAATTAATTAACATCCGTTTCTCTTTTGGGCTCCAAGTCTTATGTGTGACCCATTAGGTTCTTATTGCTTCTAGCCGTATGCAACTATTAAATTAATTTTCTCAGAATTATATTTAATCTTTGCATAACGAAATGAGTACGCGAAATGTGATTAGCAAATCCGAAACATTCCCCCAGAGCTATAAGAAGACAGGTTGATTCTGTCGTTGACCTTTCCGTATTAGTTACAGTATAATTCGATCCTTTATCAACTACATCCTTGAACTGAATCTTATGAATATGGATAATGTCAAGTCACATATAGCGAGACGTTCGTTTTACTTGTACAGGCCGAGTTAACTCCAATTAGATAGGTTAAGTGAAATCTGCATTTCAAGTCTTAAGCTATCACCTTGCAAGGATTTAGAGTCAAGTCTTCCACAAGCGATCCTTGGACGTATCTCCCATTTATCGGGAGTGACAAATGCTCAATCCAATGTATAATTATCCTACAATTACTTCATGTGATACCCAACGTCTGCCGTTTACACCCCAGAGTCATCTCTGTTATGGATCGTGTTACAACAGGATCAAAGCATCACATTCCATAATCCAGAATCACCAATTAACATTCCTTTGAGTCTGAGGATTACTTATACCTATTAATACCAATGAGATGAACAGGTGACAAGGATGAATCTACCAATCCTGTTATCTCAAGTCGGGTCCCCAATCCTAATGAACTCCCTTTCATTGAATCCACGTAACTGTCCAGATATCTGCATATCTGAAGCTTGTGAGATCAGCTTTCTGTCTCGACAGAAGACATTGTTACATGCAAGTCTCAACAGTGATATGTCAATCCTAAACATATTACTTGACTTGGGGTGGTTTTAAGTTTGTTAGTTTATTATAAAGTTTCGTCTCACTTCATGCTTGTATGAACACTTTATAATCACTTTAAACAAACTTAAGGATTTCCTTTTATTAGACTTTATTTAGTTCTTAAAAGAGGTTGCCTTTATATAGTTATGAAACCATATCTCATTAAAACAAATGATATAAAGAACACTTCATTTACATTAAGTTTATATCCTAGAACAATTGTCTATAGGACACTAAACCCCAATATACTCCCACTTGGACTAAAGCCAATTGTTTCTACAACTTATCCCAGTAGAACTAAGATGACGATCATGTACTTTCTGGGTTAAGGGTTTTATCAACGGATCTGCAACGTTGTCCTCAGTAGGTACTCTTTCTATTCTCACATCTCCTCTTGCCACAATCTCTCTTACAATGTGGTATCGCTTCAGGTAATGCTTGGATGCATTATGAGACCGTGGTTCCTTTGCTTGTGCAATGTCTCCATTGTTATCACAGTACAGTGTAATGGGATTTACAATGTCAGGCACCACACCAAGTTCAGTAATGAACTTCTTAATCCAAACCGCTTCATTTGCTGCTTCCGCAGCAGCGATGTACTCTAACTCGGTCATAGAGAAAGCTACGCTTCCCTGCTTGGAACTCTTCCAACTGACCGCGCCCCCATTCAAGATAAACAGGTATCCTGATTGGGATCTAAAATCGTTCTCATCTGTGAGATGACTGGCATCTGAAAATCCTTCTATTTTCAGATCCCCTTCTCCGTACACTAGGAACATGTCTTTAGTCCTTCTCAAGTACTTAAGAATGTTCTTGACGGTATTCCAGTGCTCGTCTCCCGGATTACCTTGATAACGACTCGTTATACTTAACTCGAACGCTACGTCAGGTCTAGTGCAAAGCATAACATACATAATCGATCTGATTGAGCTGGCGTACGGGATTACAACCATGCGCTTCTTATCATCTTCAGTTTTAGGATATTGATGATTGCTTAACTTTACTCCATGTACCATGGGTAAGTTACCTCGTTTCGATTCAAGCATGCTAAACCGCTTTAGCACATTTTCAATGTATATAGCCTGTGAAAGACCAAGCAGTCTTCTTGATATATCTCTGTAGATCTTTATACCAAGTATATAAGCTGCTTCACTAAGGTCTTTCACGGAGAAGTTACCTAATAACCATACTTTCACCGACTGTAGTAGAGCTATGTCATTTCCCATTAATAATATATCGTCCACATATAATATTAAAAATGCAACTGAGCTCCCACTTGCTTTCTTGTAAATGCAAGCTTCCTCGCAATTTTGTTCGAAACCAAATTGTTTTATGGTTTCGTCAAAACGCTTGTTCCAGCTTCTCGATGCTTGCTTGAGTCCATAAATGGATCTCTGAAGTTTGCAAACCTTGTTTGCATCCTTTGATATGAAACCTTCAGGTTGCATCATATATACATCCTCAAGCAAGTTTCTGTTTAGGAAAGCTGTTTTCACATGCATTTGCCAAATCTCGTAATTGTAGTGAGCGGCAATAACGAGCATTATTCTGATTGATTTGGACATAGCCACAGGAGAGAAAGTTTCATCATAATCAATTCCTTGTTTCTGACGATATCCTTTCGCTACTTACCTAGCTTTATAGGTGCTAGCCTTTCCATCCATGTCAGTCTTCTTCTTGAAGATCCACCTGCACCCAATGGGTTTTATCCCTTCGGGTGGATCAACCAAAGTCCACACTTGGTTGGTGTACATGGAATCCATCTCAGAATCCATGGCCTCGAGCCATGCTTTAGAATCTGGACTGATAAGAGCCTCTTCGTAGTTTTCGGGTTCATCGTCTAACACGGAAACCTCGTCATCATCTCCCACTAGAAAACCATATCTAACTGGGAGTTCACGAACTCTTTGTGATCTACGAGTAGGTGGCACTTGAGTCTCATCCAATGGGACTGCTTCGGGTTCCTCAACCGCCTCTGTTGTTTCAGTCGGTGTTTCTTCTTCTTGAACTTCATCAAGTTCAATCATGCTTCCCTTTTCTGTTTCTTCGAGAAACTCTTTCTCCAAGAAGGTTGCGTGCTTGGATACTATTACTTTCTGATCATCTGGATGATAGAAGTAATACCCTACAGTTTCCCTAGGATACCCAATGAAGAAACATTTATCAGATTTAGAATCTAGTTTGTCTGACGCTACGTGTTTGACAAATGTTGAACAACCCCATATTCTCATGAATGAGAATGTGGGTTTCCTACCAACGAACAATTCATATGGTGTGGAACTAGCGGATTTAGTTGGTACTCGATTTAGGGTGAAGAGGGCAGTTTCTAAGGCATAGCCCTAGAATGTCTTTGGAAGTAATTCTATGCTCATCTTGGATCGTACCATATCTAGTAAGGTACGATTCCTCCTCTCGGATACACCATTGTGTTGTGGTGTATAGGGAGGTGTCCATTGTGAGCATATCCCACATTCAGTTAGATAATTCAGAAAATCATCTGAAAGATATTCGCCACCTCGATCGGATCGAAGTATCTTTATTTTCTTTCCTAATTGATTTTCTACTTCATTCTTGAAGCATTTGAATTTCTCAAAAGCTTCTGACTTGTGCTTCATCAAGTAGATATAACCATATCGGGTATGGTCGTCTATGAAGCTTATGAAGTATCTGAATCCTCCTCTTGCTTGGACCGACATAGGACCGCATACATCTGAATGTATTAATCCTAGAGTGTCTGACACACACTCACCTTTATTGCTAAATGGTGTCTTTGTCATTTTACCTTTTAAACATGCTTCGCATGTTTCCAATGATTCAGAATCAATTAAATCTATAAGCCCATCTTGATGTAGCTTAAGCATGCGTCTTTTGTTTATATGGCCTAAACGACAATGCCACAAGTAAGTCGAATTATCTAGCTTATGTCTTTTGGTATCAATTGCGAAAACAGAAATTTTGTCATCTAACACATAAATCCCATTTTGTGATATTCCTGAGAAATAGAAAATCCCATCTCTATAAAACTCGCAATGTTTGTCTTTTATTGAAATATGAAAACCGTCGTCAACAAGACGGCTAATAGAAATAATGTTTCTGGACATTTCTGGAACATACAAACAGTTCCCTAATTCTATTACAAGCCCAGAGGGCAAACTTAAAGCATAATCTCCAACAGCGAGGGTGGCAACTCTTGCTCCATTTCCTACTCGCAAGTTCATGCTTCCTTTCTTCAATTCCTTAGTCCGATTTAGTTCCTGCATATTTGTACAAATATAAGATCTGTTGGGGTTTAGTGTCCTATAGACAATTGTTCTAGGATATAAACTTAATGTAAATGAAGTGTTCTTTATATCATTTGTTTTAATGAGATATGGTTTCATAACTATATAAAGGCAACCTCTTTTAAGAACTAAATAAAGTCTAATAAAAGGAAATCCTTAAGTTTGTTTAAAGTGATTATAAAGTGTTCATACAAGCATGAAGTGAGACGAAACTTTATAATAAACTAACAAACTTAAAACCACCCCAAGTCAAGTAATATGTTTAGGATTGACATATCACTGCTGAGACTTGCATGTAACAATGTCTTCTGTCGAGACAGAAAGTTGATCTTACAAGCTTCAGATATGCAGATATTTGGACAGTTACGTGGATCCAATGAAAAGGAGTTCATTAGGATTGGGGACCCGACTTGAGATAACAGGATTGGTAGATTCATCCTTGTCACCTGTTCATCTCATTGGTATTAATAGGTATAAGTAATCCTCAGACTCAAAGGAATGTTAGTTGGTGATTCTGGATTATGGAATGTGATGCTTTGATCCTGTTGTAACACGATCCATAACAGAGATGACTCTGGGGTGTGAACGGCATACGTTGGGTATCACAGGAAGTAATTCCAGGATAATTATACATTGGATTGAGCATTTGTCACTCCCGATAAATGGGAGATACGTCCAAGGATCGCTTGTGGAAGACTTGACTCTAAATCCTTGCAAGGTGATAGCTTAAGACTTGAAATGCAGATTTCACTTAACCTATCTAATTGGAGTTAACTCGGCCTGTACAAGTAAAACGAACGTCTCGCTATATGTGACTTGACATTATCCATAGTCATAAGATTCAGTTCAAGGATGTAGTTGATAAAGGATCGAATTATACTGTAACTAATATGGAAAGGTCAACGACAGAATCAACCTGTCTTCTTATAGCTCTGGGGGAATGTTTCGGATTTGCTAATCACATTTCGTGTACTCATTCCGTTATGCAAAGATTAAATATAATTCTGAGAAAATTAATTTAATAGTTGCATACGGCTAGAAGCAATAAGAACCTAATGGGTCACACATAAGACTTGGAGCCCAAAAGAGAAACAGATGTTAATTAATTGATGGAAGCCCAACTGAGTCCACCAAGGCCCAGTAAATAGAGGGGGCGATTTTTATGTATTAAATGCATAAAGAAATTAATTTGATTTTAAGCAATCCTAATTAGATTATGATTGTGAATTAAATTAATTAAAAGATAAATAAGTTAGGAGGTTTAATGAGATTAAATTGCTCCTATTATTATCCTAAAAGGTTATTATTATTATCTTTATATTTAGATATAATTATAGATAATAAATAAGAATTATATTCCGAATTAAATTCTTATTCAGTAACCTAATTCTATCTAACTAGGGTTTAGATACAAGAGAGTATATATACCCCCTCTATATGTAAATTTCGGCCAACCCTAGTCTGCCGTAGAAAGAGAATTTCGACCCCCATAGTTGAGGACGAGATCATTCATCGCTTCCTCCCGATTCAATTGATTTTCATCTCTTTCTCTTATTCCTTGATCTTGTGTTGATTTATTAGAGGCAATCTATTCTTGATTGCTTTTACATGGTTGATATCTAACTTGATTTTGGATTGTGTTTTTGTCTTGTGCTCGGGAACTCGGAGTAAGAGTTGTGGGCACTTCGATTGCAACGGTAGATAGAACTTCAAAAGGTATTTCCTTCTATCCCTCTTTATATGAAATAACGATTAATAGATCTTGGGTTAATGGAAAACGGTTAAAATTTTTATATTTCTGCTGCCATAAGTTAGCCTATTTTCCATCAAGATCCACATCCGGTATCAAGTACCCAAGATTCAGACTGTGAAATTGTATTTATTTCAATATAAAACATACCAGACGTTGAAGCACCGTCTTTTCCCTTCTTGAGGGAGGCTAGGTACTCCTTGCAGTTCCTTCTCTAATGCCCGTCTTTACCACAGAAGTGGCACTCTCCTTTGGGCTTCTTCACTTCCTTTCCCTTAGCTCTAGTGGGCATGGCCCTCTTGCCTTTCTTGGGATGTTTAGGATTGGGAAAATTCCCCTTCCTCTTCTTTGATCCCTCTATGACAAGAGCTGGTATTGCCTTGTCTTTCTTCATATTGGGCTCAACTGACTTGAGCATATTTGCAAGCTCTTCAAGAGAGGTTTGCAAGTCATTCATCTGGTAGTTCATGATGAACTGTGAATAACTCTCTGGGAGGGATTGAAGAATTAAGTCTATGCTTAGTTCGTTATCCATCGTGAATCCAATACTAGAAAGCTTGGTAATATAGCCAATCATCTTGAGACAATGTGTCATTACGGATGTGCCCTCTTGCATCCTGCAACGATATAGCAATTTTGATATCTCGTAGCGTTCGTCTTAGTTTGTTTCCTAAACAAATCCTTTAGGTGCATGATGATGGAATAGGCATCCATTTCCTTATGTTGCCTTTGCAATTCCGGTGTCATCGATGCAAGTATGATGCATCCCGCATGATTGTCATCAGCTTTGTGCTTCTGGTAAGCATCAATCTCTTCGATGGGAGCATCATCAGCTGGGATAGGGGGTATCGATGTATCAAGTACATACCCTATCTTATCGAACTTCAAACCGATTTTGAGGTTACGAAACCAGTCTGTGAAGTTTGAACCGTTCAACTTGTTATCGGTAAGAATATTTTGCAGATTGGTTTTAGTCATGATTTTAGGAGTGTTTTAATTTAACCTGAGAGTGAGAAAGAGTAAACGTATGTTATTTATTTGCTTTAAAATTTATCAATCTAAAATTATAGGTCTTTTAATTCATTTTAAATTGCTCCCACTATTTTGCCAAATTAATAGCCCTCCATATTAATTCGAAGAATTTCACAAATCCTTTAGTGAGCTAGGATCCTAACTCCTGAGATTTCACCTTGAGTCTGCTCAACAAGCTAGTCTCATTTGTTAGGTAGATTCATGTAATAAATCACATCTTTAATGTGATTCCTAAGTTATTGGGTTACTAACCACATTAGTAACTAATATGTTATTTATATTAATCCCAACCATATTGCCCATTAGTTTATGATAACATGAGTTTGCTCATCCAATTATCATAATCTAATTTAAGTATTACCCCATATTCATGAAAGAACGATTTTCGATAATTCAGGTGTTACCATAAGATCCAGAGCTTAAACTCAACAACCCAAAGGCCCCCAGTACTGCCGGCTGGATTATAATATTAGGGAGGGGCAACCGATTTTAATAACTTGCTTATTTACTAGTGAGTGATTTTTATTTCAAGTCTTATCATCTAACTTAGTCTTGATTTGCTTTAGCATACATCAGACACATACATTGGTGTTATGGACATATTATCTAAATTATTCCGTCGAGCCAGAGACGGAATAAAAGGCCAAACCTAGGAAAATACTAACTATTACATATTTCTCTTTAGGTCCTCCGCCTTCTCCACGTCGCCTCGAAATTACATATTAATTTCTATACTACTAAAGAAAACTTCAATTAACTTGAAGGGAATTAGATGAGAGGAGAAATTACAATAGATAGTAGAAAGGCAGGACTCGCAGGCCCTATTCAAAAATACCAAAAGACTAAAGAGATGGTCCAAATACGTCCATAACTCCAAACATGCATAGACTCAATTAAATAAATTTAATTGGTTGATTACATAAAATACTTATGTAATATTTAGGTTAATCACATTAACTCATCAAATTAACTTTCATCCAATTTTAATTCTAACAGTTTCGTATCTTCTATATTAACCTTTTAGATTAATACAACTATACAAAATTTTATTTATGCATGTCCCAATTATTTTGATTTCAATTCATTTAATACTTTTGATTTACAAATAGGTAAAACAAACTTTTAAATAAATTCATTCATTCGATTATCAAAACAGAAAACTATTAATTTCTGAAACACATATATATATATATATATATATATATATATATATATAAATATAAATATATTTAAAACTATTTTAAAACGATTTTAAAATACGTGGGTTTCGGGACGGGCCCGAGGACGCGGCTGCTACCGTTTGGCAGCAGCCCTTTTGCGCCTGGCCCGCCGCTGTGCGGTTGCTGCCGCGAGGCAGCAACCGCAGGACAGCGGCCGGGTTGCGCCTGTCCATTTATTATTATTATTTTTTTTTTAAATAATTATATATATATATCTGTTTTAGAACGGTTTTAAAACGATTTTCAGAAAATAAGAAAACCTATTATAGATTTTCCGTTTTATCTTTAGAATCAATAAAACTAACTTTTATCAATCTAACTATAAAACTAATAGATTTTGTTATAATGATTATCAACCAAAATAATTAGGAACATACCAATAATCTATTTTAATTAACAATTAATTAAAACTTATTTATCTTTAGAACTAATTAATCAAAACAGTTTTGTTAATTAACTTAACTATAAATATTTATTCAATCTGATTGAAAAACCTTTTAATTTTCATATATGAAATAATGGATTTAACGCACGCTCTGATACCACTGATGGAAAATAGGCTAACGTATGGCAGCGGAAATATAAAAATTTTAACCTTTTTCCATTAACCCAAGATCCGTTAATCGTTATTTCATATAAAAAGAGATAGAAGGAAATACCTTTTGAAGTTCTATCTACCGTTGCAATCGAAGTGCCCACAACTCTTACTCCGAGTTCCCGAGCACAAGACAAAAACACAATCAAAAATAAAGTTAGATATCAACCGTGTAAAAGCAATCAAGAATAGATTGCCTCTAATAAATCAACACAATATCAAGGAATAAGAGAAAGAGATGAAAATAAATTGAATCGGGAGGAAGCGGTGAATGATCTCGCCCTCAACTATGGGGGTCGAAATTCTCTTTCTACGGCAGACTAGGGTTGGCCGAAATTTACATATAGAGGGGGTATATATACTCTCTTGTATCTAAACCCTAGTTAGATAGAATTAGGTTACTGAATAAGAATTTAATACGGAATATAATTCTTATTTATTATCTATAATTATATCTAAATATAAAGATAATAATAATAACCTTTTAAGGATAATAATAGGAGCAATTTAATCTTATTAAACCTCCTAACTTATTTATCTTTTAATTTATTTAATTCACAATCATAATCTAATTAGGATTGCTTAAAATCAAATTAATTTCTTTATGCATTTAATACATAAAAATCGCCCCCTCTATTTACTGGGCCTTGGTGGACTCAGTTGGGCTTCCATCAATTAATTAACATCTGTTTCTCTTTTGGGCTCCAAGTATTATGTGTGACCCATTAGGTTCTTATTGCTTCTAGCCGTATGCAACTATTAAATTAATTTTCTCAGAATTATATTTAATCTTTGCATAACGGAATGAGTACGCGAAATGTGATTAGCAAATCCGAAACATTCCCCCAGGGCTATAAGAAGACAGGTTGATTCTGTCGTTGACCTTTCCGTATTAGTTATAGTATAATTCGATCCTTTATCAACTACATCCTTGAACTGAATCTTATGAATATGGATAATGTCAAGTCACATATAGCGAGACGTTCGTTTTACTTGTACAGGCCGAGTTAACTCCAATTAGATAGGTTAAGTGAAATCTGCATTTCAAGTCTTAAGCTATCACCTTGCAAGGATTTAGAGTCAAGTCTTCCACAAGCGATCCTTGGACGTATCTCCCATTTATCGGGAGTGACAAATGCTCAATCCAATGTATAATTATCCTACAATTACTTCATGTGATACCCAACGTCTGCCGTTTACACCCCAGAGTCATCTCTGTTATGGATCGTGTTACAACAAGATCAAAGCATCACATTCCATAATCCAGAATCACCAATTAACATTCCTTTGAGTCTGAGGATTACTTATACCTATTAATACCAATGAGATGAACAGGTGGCAAGGATGAATCTACCCATCCTGTTATCTCAAGTCGGGTCCCCAATCCTAATGAACTCCCTTTCATTGGATCCACGTAACTGTCCAAATATCTGCATATCTGAAGCTTGTGAGATCAGCTTTCTGTCTCGACAGAAGACATTATTACATGCAAGTCTCAACAGTGATATGTCAATCCTAAACATATTACTTGACTTGGGGTGGTTTTAAGTTTGTTAGTTTATTATAAAGTTTCGTCTCACTTCATGCTTGTATGAACACTTTATAATCACTTTAAACAAACTTAGGGATTTCCTTTTATTAGACTTTATTTAGTTCTTAAAAGAGGTTGCCTTTATATAGTTATGAAACCATATCTCATTAAAACAAATGATGTAAAGAACACTTCATTTAAATTAAGTTTATATCCTAGAACAATTGTCTATAGGACACTAAACCCCAATAAACAAGGTGTTCTACAAGATGGCGGTGCGCCCGATGACTGATGTACATGCCACTCGAATGACCAAAGTGAATTTTCAACCTATATATCCTCATATGTCATGTGACCGTATTCGAAAGATGTTCATGCAGGCTTTGGCTTCGACATAGAAGGTTAACTAGCAGTACAACTTCCTGGACGAGGAGTATGCACGGCTTGAGGTCAGCTAGATAAGGCGCATCATAACCAATGAGCTACTATTCTTTAGGTTGTGAAGTTGGAGGAGGAGGAGCTGGACTAAGCTAGGGTAGGTGTTAATCTTGTAGAAGAGTTACAAAGGGTTGAAGCTCATGTAGCTGAGGTCGAGGCTAGAGTAACCGAGTATAAGGTTCAAGTGAGAGAGACGTATAGAGAGCTGAGGAGAAGGCTCTAAAACAGGAGCAAAAGGCTCTAGACCATGTTGGACGAGTTGTAAATCTGGAGGAAAAGCTGCAGGGAGCAGATAAGTCTGTGGCCTCATTTGAATGATGTGCTCTTACCTCATGACAATTAAGACTTCGTAGATAGAATCAAGGTTTTTCTGTGAGACGTCAGGAGATTGCACTTAAGAGCCTTTGTTGTTGGGGCTTTAGGACTTCGTCTTTTTCACCATTTTCAGAATTGGATCATGATTGACCCGATGAATTCGGCATGCCTCTTCTTTCCATTGGTTTTTAGGTCTTCGTTGTGGGGCGTGCACTAGTGGAAGGAATTTCAATGGAACTGTTCAAACAAGTCATCTCTGTGTTAGTCCACATGTCAACCTGCAACTGCACAAAAGTAAGGTCAAAGGAGGACCGTTGTCCAGCAAACCCGTTTTGATGTCTAAGTAAGTTTATAAAATGACTATAGGATGGACACAATCAGTAAACAAAAAATGTAAGCTTAATAGAATGAATGAATAAGTATACCTTGAGCTGAACTTACTCTATTTATACTGATATCAGACTATGGAAGATGATTAT